>NC_074693.1:2997103-3164603 GCF_029448725.1 Salvelinus fontinalis
GCACTGCCAGAGCCCTGCAAAATGACCTCCAGCAGGCCACAAACCCCAAGCGGGAAGTCAACCTCCCAGTACAGAGTACTACTCCCTCATTGAAATGAAGGATAAATTCACCCAGCTGGAGGTGAGGCAGGTGGAGCTGGAACAGCAGATGATTACACTCCAGTCAACACAAAAAAAGTTGTCCAGCAACAACACCACCTCAGCCCAGAGAGACACGTCTGCACCCTGGACTGTGTTGAGACAACGTCAACAGGAGAACGAGCAGGAGCAGAGCACTAGAGGAGAGGATCAGAGTGCTGGAGGAGAGGGAGAGGGAGGATGACGTGTGACAGAGAACAACCCATTAGAGTGCAGTCCACCACCATGTGTGAATCGGCCCCATAGACCCTTATGGCTACCACTGTACACAGATATGCTGCTTTAAAACAAACCATGGCCTTCATCGAGCTGTTATACAAAAATGTATAATTGGACAGAATTGAATCGAGAAAATGAATTGCATTTTTTTATTAGGATTAGCTCTGAGATTGAAAGCCATAGTCTCTGCTGGTTCATACTTTAAGCTCCAAGGTGGCTTAGCAGTTCAGACGTCTTTTCCGTATTGTCTTGTCGTGTCCTGTATATATATATATATTTACACCTTTTCTTCACATTTCTTTTATTTATTTTATTATCCAAGAACTCAACTACAAAAGCTTTCCTGCAACCCGCTTCACCAATTACAATAAGTATTATTTATCTCAATCTGAAAATCCATCGTGGAAGATAGCCAGGGGCTAATTCAGAAGCTAGCCTGATAGCTAACCAGAAGCTACTCCGATAGCTAGCCAGAAGCTAATCTGTAGCTGCCCCGAAATTAGCCGGTTTGCTAGCTAGCGTTGGTGTTTCAGCTGCCCACGTTTTGCGGTCATCAGCTATTCCTTTAGCTCGATAATCTACCGGCACTTTTGTGCAACGCGACTCGGACCGGAGCATTCCGGGACTTTTTTTCTCTCAGTTTCCCCGGATTCCAACAGCAGGCTCTGGACACTTGCACCTTGATTTCGCAGCTAGCTAGCTGCATACCGTGTGACTATTGGCTTACGTCGACCCCGGAGCAAACTCAAATCATGCTGGAGCTAGCCAGCTGAGGAGTTCCATCACCATCCGGACCCGTTTCTTTTGTTGCTGCTGCAGATACGGAACCCCACCGGGCCTTCACGACTGACTGCCGACGTTATCTGCCCGAGGGATTTATCCAACCGGCAAATCCGTCCCGACGTTACCTGAACGCTCACCTGAGGCCCGCTAATCGTTAGCTGTCCTATCGGCTGCTATCTGAACAAAACCCCACTACACGGAACCTACCGACGGAAACGCACGAGGTATCTACAAACAGACCTCCATCCTATGCTGCTACCGATAGCCATATACCCGGCCAGCTGTCTGGATCGCCACGACCCCAACCAACCTCTACTCACTGGACCCTTACTGATCACTCGATTAAGCATGCCTCTCCTTAATGTAAATATGCCTTGTCCATTGCTGTTCTGGTTAGTGTTTATTGGCTTATTTCACTGTAGAGATTCTAGCCCTGCTCTCTATACCATATCCAACCTATCAGTTCCACCACCCATATATGCGATGACATCACCTGGTTTCAATGATGTTTCTAGAGACAAGATCTCTCTCATCATCACTCAATACCTAGGTTTACCTCCACTGTATTCACATCCTACCATACCTTTGTCTGTACATTATTCCTTTAAACTATTTTATCGCCCCCAGAAACTTCCTTTTACTCTCTGCTCTAGTAGCTCTAGGAGATCCCAATTCTCATAGCTTTTAGCCGTACCATTATCCTACTTCTCCTCTGTTCCTCTGGTGATGTAGAGGTGAATCCAGGCCCTGCAGTACCTGGCTCCACTCCTATTCCCCAGGCGCTCTCTTTTGATGACTTCTGTAACCGTAATAGCCTTGGCTTCATGCATGTTAACATTAGAAGCCTCCTCCCTAAGTTTGTTTTGTTCACTGCTTTAGCACACTCTACCAACCCGGATGTTTTAGCCGTGTCTGAATCCTGGCTTAGAAAGACCACCAAAAATTCAGACATTTTTATCCCCAATTACAATATTTTCAGACAAGATAGAACGGCCAAAGGGGGCGGTGTTGCAATCTACTGCAAAGACTGCCTGCAGAGTTCTGTTATACTATCCAGGTCTGTTCCCAAACAATTTGAACTTCTACTTTTAAAAATCCACCTCTCTAAAAACAAGTCTCTCACCGTTGCCGCCTGCTATAGACCACCCTCTGCCCCCAGCTGTGCACTGGACACTATATGTGAACTGATTGCCCCCCATCTATCTTCAGAGCTCGTGCTGCTAGGCGACCTAAATTTGAACATGCTCAACACCCCAGCCACCCTACAATCTAAGCTTGATGCCCTCAATCTCACACAAATTATCAATGAACCTACCAGGTACCACCCCAATTCCGTAAACACGGGTACCCTCATAGATATCATCCTAACAAACTTGCCCTCCAAATACACCTCTGCTGTTTTCAACCAAGATCTCAGCGATCACTGCCTCATTGCCTGCATCCGTAATGGGTCAGCGGTCAAACGACCTCCACTCATCACTGTCAAACGCTCCCTGAAACACTTCAGCGAGCAGGCCTTCCCAATCGACCTGGCCGGGATATCCTGGAAGGATATTGATCTCATCCCGTCAGTAGAGGATGCCTGGTCATTTTTTTAAAATGCCTTCCTCACCATCTTGAATAAGCATGCCCCATTCAAGAAATTTAGAACCAGGAACAGATATAGCCCTTGGTTCTCTCCTGACCTGACTGCCCTTAACCATCAGAAAAACATCCTATGGCGTTCTGCATTAGCATCGAACAGCCCCCGTGATATGCAACTTTTCAGGGAAGCCAGAAACCAATATACACAGGCAGTTAGAACAGCCAAGGCTAGCTTTTTCAAGCAGAAATTTGCTTCCTGCAACACAAATTCAAAAAAGTTCTGGGACACCGTAAAGTCCATGGAGAATAAGAACACCTCCTCCCAGCTTCCAACCGCTCTGAAGATAGGAAACACTGTCACCACCGACAAATCCACTATAATTGAGAATTTCAATAAGCATTTTTCTACGGCTGGCCATGCTTTCCACCTGGCTACCCCTACCCCGGACAACAGCACTGCCCTCCCCTCTGCTACTCGCCCAAGCCTTCCCCATTTCTCTTTCTCCCAAATTCAGTCAGCTGATGTTCTTAATGAGCTGCAAAATCTGGACCCTTACAAATCAGCCGGGCTAGATAATCTGGACCCTTTCTTTCTAAAACTATCTGCTGAAATTGTTGCCACCCCTATTACTAGCCTCTTCAACCTCTCTTTCGTGTCGTCTGAGATCCCCAAAGATTGGAAAGCAGCTGCGGTTATCCCCCTCTTCAAAGGGGGGGACACCCTTGACCCTAACTGCTACAGACCTATATCTATCCTACCCTGCCTTTCTAAGGTCTTCGAAAGCCAAGTCAACAAACAGATTACCGACCATTTCGAATCACACCACACCTTCTCCGCTATGCAATCTGGTTTCAGAGCTGGTCATGGGTGCACCTCAGCCACGCTCAAGGTCATAAACGATATCGTAACCGCCATCGATAGGAAACAATACTGTGCAGCCGTATTCATTGACCTGGCCAAGGCTTTTGACTCTGTCAATCACCACATCCTCATTGGCACACTCGACAGCCTTGGTTTCTCTAATGATTGCCTCGCCTGGTTCACCAACTACTTCTCTGATAGAGTTCAGTGTGTCAAATCGGAGGGTCTGTTGTCCGGGCCTCTGGCAGTCTCTATGGGGGTGCCACAGGGTTCAATTCTTGGACCGACTCTCTTCTCTGTTTACATCAATGATGTCGCTCTTGCTGCTGGTGATTCTCTGATCCACCTCTACGCAGACGACACTATTCTGTATACTTCTGGCGCTTCTTTTGACACTGTGTTAACAACCCTCCAGGCGAGCTTCAATGCCATACAACTCTCCTTCCGTGGCCTCCAACTGCTCTTAAATACAAGTAAAACCAAATGCATGCTCTTCAACCGATCGCTGCCTGCTCCTGCCCGCCTGTCCAACATCACTACTTTGGACGGCTCTGACTTAGAATATGTGGACAACTACAAATACCTAGGTGTCTGGTTAGACTGTAAACTCTCCTTCCAGACCCACATCAAACATCTCCAATCCAAAGTCAAATCTAGAATTGGCTTCCTATTCCGCAACAAAGCATCCTTTACTCATGCTGCCAAACATACCCTTGTAAAACTGACCATCCTACCAATCCTCGACTTCGGTGATGTCATTTACAAAATAGCCTCCAAAACCCTACTCAATAAATTGGATGCAGTCTATCACAGTGCCATCCGTTTTGTCACCAAAGCCCCATATACTACCCACCACTGCGACCTGTACACTCTCGTTGGCTGGCCCTCGCTTCATACTCGTCGCCAAACCCACTGGTTCCAGGTCATCTACAAGACCCTGCTAGGTAAAGTCCCCCCTTATCTCAGCTCGCTGGTCACCATAGCAGCACCTACCTGTAGCACGCGCTCCAGCAGGTATATCTCTCTAGTCACCCCCAAAACCAATTCTTCCTTTGGACGCCTCTCCTTCCAGTTCTCTGCTGCCAATGACTGGAACGAACTACAAAAATCTCTGAAACTGGAAACACCTATCTCCCTCACTAGCTTTAAGCACCAGCTGTCAGAGCAGCTCATAGATTACTGCACCTGTACATAACCCATCTACAATTTAGCCCAAACAACTACCTCTTTACCTACTGTATTTATTTATTAATTTATTTTGCTCCTTTGCACCCCATTATTTCTGTCTCTACTTTGCACTTTCTTCCAATGCAAACCAACCATTCCAGTGTTTTTTTAGTTTTTATTTTACTTGCTCTGTTGTACTCACTTCGCCTCCATGGCCTTTTTATATTTTATTTATTTATACATATATCTGTTTGCCTTCACCTCCCTTATCTCACCTCACTTGCTCACATTGTATATAGACTTATTTTTTTCACTGTATTATTGACTATATGTTTGTTTTTACTCCATGTGTAACTATGTGTTGTTGTATGTGTCGAACTGCTTTGCTTTATCTTGGCCAGGTCGCAATTGTAAATGAGAACGTGTTCTCAATTTGCCTACCTGGTTAAATAAAGGTTAAATAAAAAAAAAATAAAAAAAAAAAATTCCAAGCCCAGGGACATGTACTAGGTCTGTGGCGACCTAAATGCCAGAACTGGACAATAACCTGACACACTCAGCACACAGGGTGACAAACACCTACCTGGAGGTGACAGCATTCCCACCCCCATATGTCCCCGTAGGCACAACTACGACAACATAACCAATAAAAACAGGTCACAACTCCTGCAGCTCTGTCGCACGCTGGGTATGTACATAGCCAATGGTAGGTAAATAAATCGGAAATATTGTCTGGAATCACAAGATGCCTGTCTTTCAATTGCTGCAGACTATGTATTTTTCAGAAATGTTTTATGATGAGTAATTAGCTATTTGACGTTGGTGTCTGTAAATATTATGGCTGCTTTCGGTGCAATTTCGGATTGTAGCTGAAATGTAAACTATGGTTTATACATGAAATATGCAAATTTTTCAAACAAAACATATGCTATACAATAAATTTGTTATCAGACTGTCATCTGATGAATTTGTTTCTTGGTTAGTGGCTATTTATATCTTTATTTGGTCGAATTTGTGATAGCACCTGATGGAGTAAGAAACTGATGGAGTTAGAAAAGTTGTGTCTTTTGCTAACGTGGTTAGCTAATAGATTTACATATTTTGTCTTCCCTGTAAAACATTTTAAAAATCGGACATGTTGGCTTGATTCACAAGATGTGCACCTTTCATCTGGTGTCTTGGACTTGTTAATGTGTGAAAGTTAAATATTAAAAAAAAAAATAGATTTTGAATTTCGCGCCCTGCACTTTGAGCTGGATGTTGTCATAAGTGTACCGTTGTCGGGCTGCCCACGTAAAAGGTTAACTCAATTTGGCATGAGGGTATGCCAAATTGGAAACTGGTGTTTGGGGAAAAACATATGACATTATAAAATCCATGTACAACAAGTGTGTGGTTAAAGTTGGCAAAAAACACACACCTTTCTTTCTACAGGGCTGTGGGGTGAGACAGGGATGCAGCTTAAGCCCCACCCTCTTCAACATATATATATCAACGAATTGGCGAGGGCACTAGAAAACTCTGCAGCACCCGGCCTCAGCGTACTAGAATCTGAAGTCAAACGTCTAATGTTTGCTGATGATCTGGTGCTTCGGTTCACAACCAAAGAGGGCCTACAGCAGCACCTAGATCTTCTGCACAGATTCTGTCAGACCTGGGCCCTGACAGTACATCTCAGTAAGACAAAAATAATGGTGATCCAAAAAAATGTCCAGTCACCAGGACCACAAATTCCATCTAGACACCGTTGCCCTACAGCACAGAAAAAACGATACATACCTCGGCCTAAACATCAGCGCCACAGGTAACTTCCAAAAGGCTGTGAATGAGCTGAGAGACAAGGCACGAAGGGCCTTAAAGGAACATAAAGGAAGGATAAAGGAACATAAAATTCAACATTCCAAATAGGATCTGGCTAAAAATACTTGACTCAGTTATAGGACCCATTGCCCTTTATGGTGGTCTGGGGTCCGCTCACCAACAAAGAATTCACAAAATGGGACAAAAACCTAATTGAGACAACGTAGAACACCAAATAATGCATGCAGAGCAGAAGTAGGCCGATACCAGATAATTATCAAAATCCAGAAAAGAGCCATTCAATTCTACAACCACCTAAAAGGAAGCGATTCCCAAACCTTCCATAACAAAGCCATCACCGACAGAGAGATGAACCTGGAGAAGAGTCCCGAAGTCCCTAGAATGCTATTTGGCGCTAAACAGAGAGTACACAGTGGCAGAATACCTGACCACTGTGACTGACCAAAACTTAAGGAAAGCTTTGACTATGTACAGACTCAGTGAGCATAGCCTTGCTATTGCGAAAGGCCGCCGTTGACAGACCTGGCTCTCAGGAGACGACAGGCTATGTGTACACTGACCAAACTATGAGGTGGAAACTAAGCTGCACTTCCTAACCTCCTGCCAAATGTATGACCATATTAGAGACACATATTTCCCTCAGATTACACAGATCAAAAAATAATCTACTGGGTGAAATACCACACTGTGCCATCACTATAGCGTTATTTGTGACCTGTTGACAAAAGAAAAGGGCAACCAGTGAAGAACAAACTACATTGTCAATACAACCCATATTTATGTTTATTTATTTTCCCTTTTGTACTTTAACCATTTGCACATAATATGACATTTGAAATGTCTTTATTCTTTTGGAACGTCTGTGGGTGTAATGTTTAATGTTAATTTTTATTTTTTTATTTCACTTTTGTTTATTATCTACTTCACATGCTTCGGCAATGTTAACATATGTTTCCCATGCCAATAAAGCCCTTAAATTGAAATTGAAATTCAGAGAGACAGAGAGAGAGAGAGAGGAGGGGGAGAGAGGGGGAGACAGGGAGACGGGGAAAGAGAGAGAGAGAGAGACAGGGAGACAGGGAGAGAGAGAGACACAGAGACACAGAAAGAGAGAGAGAGAGGGGGGGGATGGAGACAGGGAGGCAGGGAGAGAGAGAGACAGGGAGACAGGGAGAGAGAGAGACACAGAGACACAGAAAGAGAGAGAGAGGGGGGGGGATGGAGACAGGGAGACAGGGAGAGAGAGAGAGAGACAGAGAGAGAGAGAGGGAGACACAGGGAGACAGGGAAAAAGAGAGAGAGTTGAGACAGTGGAATGCCTAGCACAGAGGAACCAGAGTTCATTGGACTCTATGACTGTGAATGTTAGATACAGATACTGGGTGTGGTGGCACCCTATTCCCTATGGGTCCTGGTCAAAAGTAGTGTACTATATATGGAACGGAGTGCCATTAGGGACACAGATGTTGTCTGTAATGAATTTAACTAATGATGCTAAATATGAAACAGCTTAGGTGAGTAATCAAACACACACACACACACACACACACACACACACACACACACACACACACACACACACACACACACACACACACACACACACACACACACACACACACACACACACACACACACACACACACACACACACACACATTCCACATTAGAGCATCCTCTATAATTTCTGCAGGTCTAAATGACAGATATATGAGTCCATTACTGACTGCAGCGAGAGATAACTTTTTATTTATTTTTTCGATATTTGGACTCATTTCAATTTTCAGCCATTTGATATGTTTCCCTGTTAGAAGTTTTCCTGGAAGTTTTCCTGGAAGTTTTCCTGGAAGTTTTCCTGGAAGTTTTCCTGGAAGATACAATGGATAGGTAAAACCCCAAACAATACACTTTAACAGTAGGGACAATAGGATGATTATAGAATGGAGATCTTGTCACGCCCTGACCATAGATTGCTTTGTATGTCTCTATGTTTGGTTTGGTCAGGGTGTGATGTGGGTGGGCATTCTATGTTGTATGTCTAGGTTATCTATTTCTAGGTGTTTGGCCTGGTACGGTTCTCAATCAGAAGGAGGTGTCAGTCGTTGTCTCTGATCGGGAGCCATATTTAGGCAGCCTGGTTTTCATTGTGTTTTGTGGGTGATTGTTATTTTCTGTTCTGGTTTTTTGTTTTCTGTTCGTTTGTCGTTGTATTGTTTTTTGTTCAGTGTTCATTTTTTGCGTATTAAAACAAAATGGACACTTTCCACTTTCTGCTCATTGGTCCTCCTCTTCTCATTGCAACGACAAACGTTACAGAACCAGATTGAATACAATACACTTTAACAGTATAGAGAGCAATGAGTCTGTATAAGAGGGATTGAAATTTACAGAGTTACATATGTAAAAACAGTGTTCATGTAGTATATACAGTTGAAGGTAGAAGTTTACACACACCTTAGCCAAATACATTTAAAATCAGTTTTTCACACTTTTCTGGAATTTTCCAAGCTGTTTAAAGGCACAGTCAACTTTGTGAATGTAAACTTCTGACCGACTGGAATCGTGATACAGTGAATTATAAGTGAAATAATCTGTCTGTAAACAATTGCTGGACAAATTACTTGTGTCATGTACAAAGTAGATATCCTAACCGACTTGCCAAAACTATAGTTTGTTAACAATTCCGACTTCAACTGTATATACATATTGGTAATGTAGTGTGTCTGTATATACATATTGGTAATGTAGTGTGTCTGTATATACATATTGGTAATATAGTGTGTCTGTATATACATATTGGTAATGTAGTGTGTCTGTATATACATATTGGTAATATAGTGTGTCTGTATATACATATTGGTAATATAGTGTGTCTGTATATACATATTGGTAATGTAGTGTGTCTGTATATACATATTGGTAATATAGTGTGTCTGTATATACATATTGGTAATATAGTGTGTCTGTATATACATATTGGTAATATAGTGTGTCTGTATATACATATTGGTAATGTAGTGTGTCTGTATATACATATTGGTAATGTAGTGTGTCTGTATATACATATTGGTAATATAGTGTGTCTGTATATACATATTGGTAATATAGTGTGTCTGTATATACATATTGGTAATGTAGTGTGTCTGTATATACATATTGGTAATATAGTGTGTCTGTATATACATATTGGTAATATAGTGTGTCTGTATATACATATTGGTAATGTAGTGTGTCTGTATATACATATTGGTAATGTAGTGTGTCTGTATATACATATTGGTAATATAGTGTGTCTGTATATACATATTGGTAATGTAGTGTGTCTGTATATACATATTGGTAATATAGTGTGTCTGTATATACATATTGGTAATGTAGTGTGTCTGTATATACATATTGGTAATATAGTGTGTCTGTATATACATATTGGTAATGTAGTGTGTCTGTATATACATATTGGTAATGTAGTGTGTCTGTATATACATATTGGTAATGTAGTGTGTCTGTATATACATATTGGTAATGTAGTGTGTCTGTATATACATATTGGTAATGTAGTGTGTCTGTATATACATATTGGTAATGTAGTGTGTCTGTATATACATATTGGTAATATAGTGTGTCTGTATATACATATTGGTAATGTAGTGTGTCTGTATATACATATTGGTAATGTAGTGTGTCTGTATATACATATTGGTAATGTAGTGTGTCTGTATATTCAGGGCCTTTGGAAAGTATTCAGACCCTTTT
Organism: Salvelinus fontinalis; assembly: GCF_029448725.1. Lineage (NCBI taxonomy): Eukaryota > Metazoa > Chordata > Actinopteri > Salmoniformes > Salmonidae > Salvelinus > Salvelinus fontinalis. Next base: position 3,007,431 of record NC_074693.1, read on the forward strand.
ACTTCTTCCATATTCTTTTAAGTTACAACCTTGTTCTAAAATTCATTCAATGTTTTTTTTCCCTCATTAACTTACACATAATACCCCATAATGACATCACAATACCCCATAATGACATCACAATACCCCATAATGACATCACAATACCCCATAATGACATCACATAACCCCATAATGACATCACAATACCCCATAATGACATCACATAACCCCATAATGTGGGGTATTGTGTGTAGATTGCTGAGGACGTTGTTCAATTCATTTCAGAATGAGGCTGTAACCAGGGCTGTTGCGGTGACCGTATTATCGTCACACCAGCGATCATGAGCCTGGAAGGCAGTCAAATTCCATTTGACCGTTTAGTCACGGAAATAAGGCTTCTCCAAGCTCTGATGCTGCTGCTGGTCATTAGCAGCCTACCAAAATTGCTAACTGCCTGGTACTCAGAACTCTATTGTCCCTCTAATCACTCTGACATCATTGCAAAATGTATTTGAAAATCTTATCAAACACCTCATGATGATGGCCTCTATTAAAAAGAAGAGCATTCCATCAGACATACTGTATTTATTTCCCTAGCTTCCTAATATTAAGCAAATTGCTTCTCTTTACAACAGGAGTGTTGCCTACCTGGCTGTCATGAAAATAAACCACAGGAAAAGCGTCCTCCATTTGCTATTTAAGTGTATAGATGACATGTATTTCTCCCCCATTCCCTGTTTCGATACAGGTGCATGATAATGGTCTAAATCAAAACAAATTCCACACATATATTATTTAGTAGAGACAAGATTAAGATGTCTAGACGCCTTCCAGATATCAAGACCTTTCATGGCATCATCACCTTTCAGCCCCTCAGCCTCTATCATCTAATCAGTATAGCAGGGTGATTCTCTCTCTCTCTCTCTCTCTCTCTCTCTCTCTCTCTCTCTCTCTCTCTTTTCTTCTCTCTCTCTCTCTCTCTCTCTCTCTCTCTCTCTCTCTCTCTCTCTCTCTCTCTCCTCTCTCTCTCTCTCTCTCTCTCTCTCTCTCTCTCTCTCTCTCTCTCTCTCTCTCTCTCTCTCTCTCTCTCTCTCTGTCTTTCTCACTCAATTCAATTCAATAGACTTTATTGACATGGCAAGTTCATTATTACTTACATTGTCAAAGTAAACATAACGAAAAATAAAAAATGTATTTATATATATCAAATTAATATATATTTATATATAAATAAATGGTGGGACCAACAGCAATAATAACAGTAGTAGTGGACATGGGATTACCATCAACAACAACTACAACAACAATATTAATCAGAACAACAATACATTAAATCAACAGTAGTAGACCAGTGTCAACATGACTGAGAAGACACATGACCTGGTATGAAAGACAAAACTCTCTCTCTCTCTCTCTCTCTCTCTCTCCCTCTCTCTCTCTCTCTCTCTCTCTCTCTCTCTCTCTCTCTCTCTCTCTCTCTCTCTCTATCATTTTCGATTTTCTTCAAGATGGATTTGAAACATTAACATGTCTGTGGTTCACTGTCTGTTTCTCATTATTCTCAAGTGGTAATAAAGGGGAGTGGAAACTAAACAAGACATGACATGTTGTCTTTCTCCATCTGTTTCTTCTATACGATGACAATTCATCTGACAGGAACCATATAGACCATCTGTTGACATTGATGGGTTGAAGTGGTTCAGCTAAATTACTGAACTGGTGATATCCTCCTGGGGTATCCTCCTGGTGGGATCCTCCTGGTGGGATCTTCCTGGTGATATCCTCCTGGTGGGATCCTCCTGGTGGTATCCTCCTGGGGTATCCTCCTGGTGATATCCTCCTGGTGGGATCCTCCTGGTGATATCCTCCTGGTGGGATCCTCCTGGTGATATCCTCCTGGTGATATCCTCCTGGTGGGATCCTCCTGGTGATATCCTCCTGGTGATATCCTCCTGGTGGTATCCTCCTGGTGTTATCCTCCTGGTGATATCCTCCTGGTGATATCGTCCTGGTGTTATCCTCCTGGTGGTATCCTCCTGGTGGTATCCTCCTGGTGATATCTTCCTGGTGTTATCCTCCTGGTGGTATCCTCCTGGTGATATCCTCCTGGTGATATCCTCCTGGTGATATCCTCCTGGTGCTATCCTCCTGGTGATATCCTCCTGGTGATATCCTCATGGTGATATCCTCCTGGGGTATCCTCCTGGTGATATCCTCCTGGTGGTATCCTCCTGGTGGTATCCTCCTGGTGATATCGTCCTGGTGATATCCTCCTGGTGATATCCTCCTGGTGGTATCCTCCTGGTGGTATCCTCCTGGTGGTATCCTCCTGGTGATACCCCCCTGGTGGGATCCTTCTGGTGGGATCCTCCTGGTGATATCCTCCTGGTGAAATCCTCCTGGTGGTATCCTCCTGTAGGGATCCTCCTGGTGATATCGTCCTGGTGATATCCTCCTGGTGGGATCCTCCTGGTGATATCCTCCTGGTGGGATCCTCCTGGTGGTATCCTCCTGGGGTATCCTCCTGGTGATATCCTCCTGGTGGGATCCTCCTGGTGATATCCTCCTGGTGGGATCCTCCTGGTGATATCCTCCTGGTGATATCCTCCTGGTGGGATCCTCCTGGTGATATCCTCCTGGTGATATCCTCCTGGCGGGATCCTCCTGGTGATATCCTCCTGGGGTATCGTCCTAGTGATATCCTCCTGGTGGGAACCTCCTGGTGATATCCTCCTGGTGGGATCCTCCTGGTGATATTGTCCTGGTGATATCCTCCTGGTGGTATCCTCCTGGTGGTATCCTCCTGGTGGGATCCTCCTGGTGGTATCCTCCTGGGGTATCCTCCTGGTGGTATCCTCCTGGTGATATCCTCCTGGGGTATCCTCCTGGTGAAATCCTCCTGGTGGTATCCTCCTGGGGTATCCTCCTGGTGGGATCCTCCGTTGTGTGTATGTGTGTGTTTCTGTGTGTGTGTGTGTGTGTGTCACTGTTATCTACCTGTTATCAACCACCGCCGGGTTCTACCCAGCAGTTCCTCCGTGGTCTTTAGAAGGGGTCCCTGGGGACGGTCTGGTGGGATCCTCCGTGGTCTTTAGAAGGGGTCCCTGGGGACGGGCTGGTGGGACCCACCGTGGTCTTTAGAAGGGGTCCCTGGGGACGGGCTGGTGGGACCCACCGTGGTCTTTAGAAGGGGTCCCTGGGGACGGGCTGGTGGGACCCACCGTGGTCTTTAGAAGGGGTCCCTGGGGACGGGCTGGTGGGATCCTCCGAGTTCCTTGGTCTTTAGAAGGGGTCCCTGGGGACGGGCTGGTGGGATCCTCCGTGGTCTTTAGAAGGGGTCCCTGGGGATGGGCTGGTGGGATCCTCCTGGTTCCTTGGTCTTTAGAAGGGGTCCCTGGGGACGGGCTGGTGGGATCCTCCGTGGTCTTTAGAAGGGGTCCCTGGGGACGGGCTGGTGGGATCCTCCGTGATCTTTAGAAGGGGTCCCTGGGGACGGGCTGTTGGGATCCTCCGTGGTCTTTAGAAGGGGTCCCTGGGGACGGGCTGGTGGGATCCTCCGTGGTCTTTAGAAGGGGTCCCTGGGGATGGGCTGGTGGTATCCTCCGTGGTCTTTAGAAGGGGTCCCTGGGGACGGGCTGGTGGTATCCTCCGTGGTCTTTAGAAGGGGTCCCTGGGGACGCTGAGACAAAATTAAGATGGGAGGTAAGGCCAAGTTAGGGCTTATATTTATAATTATTGTTATTATTATTATTAGCATTATTACCCTCATCATTATCATCATTAATATGATCATTATTATTATTATCATTATCGTTAGTATCATTATTATCACCATTACCATTTTTTCATCATTATCGTTATTGTCATTATCATCATCATTATCATTATCGTTCTTGTTGTCATTATTATCCTTTTTATTATCTTTGTTATCATTGTGCTGACAAACTGCCTGGGAGCTCCTCAGTGGTGAAACTCCTCCTCCTTCAATCAGTGGTGAACCAGGTGGAACAAATCTTCCAGGCAATCTGGGCGTGCCAGCACCTGGCTCTGCTGTTGTCTTTAGAACGCAGTGAAAGGAGCATTTATACCACCACAAGACCAAGGAAACTTCATCTATGTGATCAAGGTGACTGTGCAAGTCCAAGCCCTTCACAAAACTGTGAAAGACAGCCGGTAAGCGCCATATTGGCCATGCTTGGCTAGACTGACTTAAGCAGTGCACTGCTAATGATACTCTGGAAAACACAGACTCTTAACTCTTAACTTTGATAGGACTTTTGCAGTGGTATTTATAACTTCAAATGTTGTTTGTGGGGTATAAAGGAAAAGTAAGAAGAGCCAAATTCATTGTTGACAAAGAACTTGTTTGAAATGGTTAAAAGTAATTTAAACTTTGTAGAAATCTTAGTAAACCAAGTTCTTAATTCAGTAACAAATGTATAGTCTAAAAAATCTTTGGCTAAAAAATGTAAGATTTGTCTGCTTAAAACTACTGATTAGAAAATAAATTTAATTTTTTACTACTAAAAATATTTTGAATGTATTTGGCTAAAATGCAAATTTAGAAAAAAATATACTGATTCTGCTCATTTGATTAAAAATGGTGGGTTTCTATTTTGGGAAACATTTGCTTAAAAGTGGAAACCTTGTATTTTATAATGACAGAAATGTGTTTATCTGAGGTGAATGTGGATAATTTTGTGTGTTAATTAGGCTGTCAACTCAAATAATAACTTGTATTTGTCATCTCTTTTTTGAGGTTTTTCACCTGTTTACTGCCAACCAAAGAATGGTAAATAAAAGACAAACAACTGATTCCATGGCTGTTTATTGAGTGAAATCCAGTTAAAATCTTCATGTGGAGGGACTGTCCTTTTCAAGTGGGGAATTGCACAAGAAAGAGGTCAACTTGACAATCATTATTATTATCATGGTCATTAACATCATTATTGTTATCATTGTTATCATCATTATCTTTATTATTTTTATCATCATAATTATCATTATTATTATTATTATCATTTTTATCATCATGATTATCATTTTTGGTATTATTATTTTTGAGGGGATAGATCAGCTTTAATCTATTTAACGGTGTGCATCTGTGAAGAACATGTAAAAGGACAGATTGAGTGCAAACTGTGTACCTCGCTACACATCTATATTACATATGTAGTGGCGGGGTCCACTGGACCCCCCCCCCCCCCCCTACACATTAATATTACATATGTGGTGTTCTGGTCCACTGGACCCCCCCCTACACAGTAGTATTACATATGTGGTGGTCTGGTCCACTGGACCCGAGGGTAATAAAAGTGTGGAAAAGTGTCTGTTTCATTGAAAACAAGTAAAAATGAAACAGAAAGGTTTGCTGTGTTTCTTCCTCCTCCCTGGGCCAGCTGTTTCAACATAGCATCCAATACCCTGTCTTTCTCCCTGCCTGTCTGCCTGTCTCTCGTTTTGTTCTGTCTCCTGCTTTTCTCACACTCTTTACCCTTTGTAGTGTTTGAAACTACACAATGTCTTGCGGGAACAAGCATCAATGTTATTACAATACATAATTTCAATACATTATTTAGATACATTGTAAAAAATTCAGAATTTACCCACACTCTACACTAGCCAAGAGCAAATTGGGGGAGAGACACAGAAAAATAAATAGCTTTGCATGTGTGGCTCCTTAACACAACCAATCAGTATGGCAAAAATAATCTCTGCTCAGAGGGCCTTAGAAAAGAGAAAGAAGCTAGTGTGGAAAGTAGAGGCTTCCACTTCGGAAGATGAAGAATTTTCAGAATATGAGGATCATGTCTCTGTCAATTCGGAGTCTGACAGTGAGTTGTAAGAAAAGGATGAGATTGACCCTCAGCCAGCTCCAGGATGAGCACGTCAGCAACCAGTTACTCAGCAGATTGTAGGAAGAGAAATATGGATGTCAGAAAATGGTGAAATTGAATGGTCTTCTTGCCCAAGGAATGAGCCACCCTGCATAGCTGCCAATGTGATGAGGATGCAACCAGGGGCGATGCGGATGGTGGTTACTCATGTGCAGGACATAAAGTCTTCTTTTGAACTGTCCATCCCAGACACCATCCAGAAAATATGTCTGGACTGGACTAATTTGTATGGGAGGCGTGTTTTTGGAGAGAGATGGAAGGAGATGAACCAAATTAATATACTTTGGGGTTCTTAACCTTGCTGGTGTTTTCAGATCCACAGAATCCCTGTGTGATGCAGAAACTGACAGAGAACTTTTCCATGGAACAATGTTTCTGGAAAACTTCCAGGATTATTTCCAGGATTATCCGCTTCGTTAACCGAGACACCAGACCAGCACGGCTGCAGAGAGACAACCTAGCTGCAATCAGGTCAGTGTGGGACAAGTGGGTGGACCGCCTTCCCCTGTTTTACAAACCTGGGCCCAACGTTACTGTTGATGAGCAGCTTATGCCATTTAGGGGCCGCTGCCCCGTCAGGCAGTACATACCGTCTAAACCAACAAAATATGGAATCAAGATCTGGGCTGCCTGTGATGCTGCTTCATCATATGCATGGAACTTGCAAGTGTATATGTGGAAGCCAGATGGAGAAGCCCCTGAGAAGATCCAAGGGATGTGGGTTGTCCTGGACGTGACACATGGACTCCGTGGTGTAAGAATTTTTTGAAAATAAATACACAACACAAAGGACGAGAGGATGAGAGGACGAGAGGACGAGAGGACTTAAAACTAGAGTACTACTGGTCAATAGGGAATATAAATAGGAGTTGGGTTTCAGTTTAACATCTGTTTAGAATCTATGGAATGTCACTCCTGAACTCAGAACTCAGCTACGTGTGCTACGTTCTGTACATTGAGTCTGGAGCAGGATACTTGTTATTTGGCAATTGGTCCAGTTGATTGGTCAACCCAGGCTAGGGTGGGGGGTTATAAAATGCATCCTGTTCCTTTGTTCAGTGGAGAAAAGCTGAGGACAGGGGAGACTGAACATCTACCTCCCAGCATTACATCTATGATTTGTTCTTCTCAAATAAACTGATTTTTCTCGCCCTGATTTGCTTTGGAGTTTGTGTTATTGAAGAATAACATCAATTGCTAACAGTGGCCACAAAATCATATGCAATAAATTTTTTACTTCTCACAAGCTGGGAAATAAGCTCCTCAAGAGGAAGCTGACGATGGTAGGAACAATACAATAAACAAGCCAGAGTTCCCACCTCAGCTGTTGAATACACGGAACGGGCCTATCAATTCCTCTAAGTTTGTGTTCACGGCCGACACGTCCTTAGTGTACTACGTGCCAAAGAAAGGAAAAAATGTGGTACTCATGAGTACCATGGGAGAATCTGTGGCCAGTAACATCAAAAACCAGAAATCATAATGACTTACAACACCACAAAATGAGGGGTGGACAATTTAGAGAAGCTGGTGACTGGCCACTTGTAATATTCTTCAACATCTTAAACATCTTGGCGTACAACGCATTTGTCATCTGGATGGCGTTGAACCCAGAGGAGAACCGTACGCTGGCATCTTGTGATATTACTCAACATCTTGGACGTCTCGGCGTACAACTCGTTGGTCATCTGGATGGCGTTGAACCCAGAGGAGACGGCTCTTTCTCCAAGAGCTGGGCAAGGCATTGGTAAGACCTCAAATCCAGAGGAGGCAACATATCCCAAGGACGCCAGCTTCTGCAGCCATCATGAGGAGGATTCAGGAGGAGGATGCTGGTGCCCCATCCGCCCGACCCACAGAACCAACAACTCCAATACAGGAAGTAAGTGTGAGTAAATGGGTTGCATGTGTGTGTGTCTGACTCTCCTACCTTGGCCTCCTGTAACTACATATGTGAGTGAGATGTTAGTACAATTCCTGTTTTCATTATTGTAGATTGCAGCCGGTGTCAACAACAACAAGAAGAGTTGAGAGTTGTGTGGACTCAAGAAGGAGAGGAGGACACAGTACACGTGCATCAAGTGCAATAAATACATTTGCAAAACACACACACACAATAAAACTCTGTCTCTCATGCTGTGTGTCGTCCGGCCTTAATTTGTGTTCAATGGGACTCATTTATTATTTTCATTAAATCCTGTAAAATGTATCTTTCCAATTTCTTCAATACAAAGCAAAAAACATCCACAGTGATTTAAAGGTTGTTTCATTTAGGTGCAGCGTTTAAAGTGTTCATGATTTAATCCCCAAAAAAACAAAATCGAACAAAAACAACAAAGAGGAGAACGAAAGCGAAACAGTTCTGTCTGGTGCAGCAACACAAAAACAGAAAACAACTACCCACAAAACACAGGTGGGAAAAGGCTACCTAAGTATGGTTCTCAATCAGAGACAACGATAGACAGCTGCCTCTGATTGAGAACCACACCCGGCCAAACACATAGAAATAGACAACATAGAACAAAAACATAGAATGCACACCAACTCACGCCCTGACCAAACCAAAATAGAGACATAAAAAGGATCTCTAAGGTCAGGGCGTGACAATGGGAGAATGGTAGAATCTGTGGCCAGATGTTTTTACATATTTTAAATACTTTTTCCCCGCTCCGTAAATCTAATTGGAGTAAAGAATATACGTACTATACACAGTGAATTCGAGAAAGACACCTTGACTTTTCCCACATTTTGTTGTGTTTCAGCCTTATTCTAAAATGTATTCAATATTTGTTCTTTTTTTCCACTCGTCATTGTACACTCAATACCCTACAATAAAAAAAGCAAAAAAAATGTTTTTTTGAAATGTTTGCAAATGTCTTAAAAATAACAAACGTATATATCACATTTACATAAGTATTTAGACCCTTTACTCAGTACTTTGTTGAAGCACCTTTGGCAGTGATTTCAGCCTTGAGTCTTCTTGGGTATGACGCTACAAGCTTGGCACATCTGTAGTTGGGGAGTTTCTCCCATTCTACCATGTAGATCCTCTCAAGCTCTGTCGGGTTGGATGGGGAGCGTCGATGCACAGCTATTTCCAGGTCTCTCCAGAGATGTTAGATCGGGTTCAAGTCCAGGCTTTGGCTGGGCTACTCAAGGACATTCAGAGACTTGTCCCGAAGCCACTCCTGCGTTGTCTTGGCTGTGTGCTCAGGGTCATTGTCCTGTTGGAAGGTGAACCTTCGCCCCAGTCTGATGTCCTGAGCGCTCTGGAGCAGGTTTTCATCAAGGATCTCTGTACTCTGCTCCGTTCATCTTTCCCTCGATCCTGACTAGTCTCCCAGTCCCTGCCACTGAAAAACCTCCCCAGAGCATGATGCTGCCAGCACCATGCTTCGCTGTAGGGATGGTGCCAGGTTTCCTCCAGACGTGACGCTTGGCATTCAGGCCAAATGGTTACATTTTGGTTTCATCAGACAAGAAAATCTTGTTTCTCATGGTCTGCGAGTCTTTAGGTGCATTTTGGCAAACTCCAAGCAGGCTTCCATGTGCCTTTTACTGAGGAGTGGCTTCCGTCTGGCCACTCTACCATAAAAGCCTGATTGGTGGAGTGCCGGTTGTCCTTCTGGAAGGTTCTCCCATCTCCACAGAGGAACTCTGGAGCTCTGTCAGAGTGACCATCAGGTTCGTCACCATAGGGATGGTGCCAGGTTTCCTCCAAACGTGACGCTTGGCCAGTGTTCAATCTTGGTTTCATCACACCAGAGAATCATGTTTCTCATGGTCTGAGTGTCCTTTAGGTGCCTTTTGGCAAACTAAAAACTGGGTGTCATGTGCATTTTACTGAGGAGTGGCTTTCATCTGGCCAATCTACCGTAAAGGCCTGATATGTTGAGTGATGCAGAGATGGTTGTCCTTCTGGAAGGTTCTCCTATTTTCACAGAAGAACTCTAGAGCTCTGACAGACAGATCATCGGATTCTTGGTCACCTCCCTGACCAAGGCACTTCTTCCCCGATTGCTCAGTTTGGCCGGGTGGCCAGCTCTAGGAAGAGTCTTGGTGATTCCAAACTTCTTCCATATATGAATGATGGAGGCCGCTGTGTTTGGGGACCTTCAATGCTGCAGAAATGTTTTGGTACCCTTCCCCAGATCTGTGTCTTGACACAATCATGTCTTGGATCTCTACGGATAATTCCTTCGGCCTCATGGCTTGTTTTTTTGCTCTGACATGCACTGTCAACAGTGGGACCTTAAATAGACAGGTGTGTGCCTTTCCAAATCATGTCCAATCAACTGAATTGACCACAGGTGGATTTCGATCAAGGATGATCAAAGGAAACAGGATGCACCAGAGCTCAATTTCAAGTTTCAAAGCAAACGTTCTGAATACTTATGTAAATAAGGCATTTCAGGTTTTTTTCTTTTATAAATTAGCAAACATTTCTGTTTTCACTTTGTCATTACGGGGTATTGTGTGTAGACTGATGAGGATTTGTATTAATTTAATCCATTTTAGAATAAGGTTGTAACGTAACAAAATGTGGAAAAAGTCAAAGGGTCTGAATACTTTCCAAATGCACTGCATATTTTACATGAGTTATCTTTTGTGTGTTTTTCCTCCCATCCATCAGCTCCCTCAACCCCTCCCATCTATATCTGAACACCATTCAGTTTTAATTTCTATTCATTTCAAGTAAGGGGTTGATGCTTCATCCACACTCAAAAATAATCAACACTACTGACGCAATCTCCAGGATATTCCACGTTTGAAGACATCATTATCCAATGAGAAGACAGGCTTCCATTATCGGGTTGCTGTTCCCCCGTCTCCACCGCCGTATGGAAATGGCCGTTACTTAGATCTCTGGACTGAGGGCTTGTAGGCCTGTTGTAAGGCAGGTCCTCACCAGGCATCACCGGCAAAAATCATGGGCACAAACCCACCGTCGCTGGACCAGACAGGACTGGCAAAAAGTGCTCTTCACTGACGAGTCGCGGTTTTGTCTCACCAGGGGTGATGGTCGGATTCGCATTTATCGTCGAAGGAATGAGCGTTACACCGAGGCCTGTACTCTGGAGCGGGATCGATTTGGAGGTGGAGGGTCCGTCATGGTCTGGGGCGGTGTGTCACAGCATCATCGGACTGAGCTTGTTGTTCGTTACAGAGAAGACATCCTCCTCCCTCATGTGGTACCCTTCCTGCAGGCTCATCCTGACATGACCCTCCAGCATGACAATGCCACCAGCCATTCTGCTAGTACTGTGCGTGATTTCCTGCAAGACAGGAATGTCAGTGTTCTGCCATGGCCACCAAAGAGCCCGGATCTCAATCCCACTGAGCACGTCCGGGACCTGTTGGATCGTAGGGCGAGGACCTAGGGCCATTCCCCCCAGAAATGTCTGGGAACTTGCAGGTGCCTTGGTGGAAGAGTAGGGTAACATCTCACAGCAAGAACTGGAAAATCTGGTGCAGTCCATGAGGAGGAGATGCACTGCAGTACTTAATGCAGCTGGTGGCCACACCAGATACTGACTGTTACTTTTCATTTTGACCCCCTCTTTGTTCAGGGACACATTATTCAAATTCTGTTAGTCACATGTCTGTGGAACTTGATCAGTTTATGTCTCAGTTGTTGAATCTTATGTTCGTACAAATATTTACATATGTTAAGTTTGCTGAAAATTAACGCAGTTGACAGTGAGAGGACGTTTATTTTTCTGCTGACTTTATGTTAGCTATTCCCTTTATAATGCACTACTTTTGACGAGGGCTCATAGGGAAACCTAGTGCACTACTTTTGACCAGGGCCCATAGGGAAACCTAGTGCACTACTTTTGACCAGGGCCCATAGGGAAACCTAGTGCACTACTTTTGACCAGGGTTTATTGGGAAACCTAGTGCACTACTTTTGACCAGGGCTCATAGGGAAACCTAGTGCACTACTTTTGACGAGGGCTCATAGGGAAAAACTAGTGCACTACTTTTGACCAGGGTTTATAGGGAAACCTAGTGCACTACTTTTGACCAGGGCTTATAGGGAAACCTAGTGCACTACTTTTGACCAGGGCCCATAGGGAAAAACTAGTGCACTACTTTTGACCAGGGTTCATAGGGAAACCTAGTGCACTACTTTTGACGAGGGTTTATTGGGAAACCTAGTGCACTACTTTTGACCAGGGCCCATAGGGAAAAACTAGTGCACTACTTTTGACCAGGGCTCATAGGGAAACCTAGTGCACTACTTTTGACCAGGGCCCATAGGGAAAAACTAGTGCACTACTTTTGACCAGGGCTCATAGGGAAACCTAGTGCACTACTTTTGACCAGGGCCCATAGGGAAAAACTAGTGCACTACTTTTGACCAGGGCTCATAGGGAAACCTAGTGCACTACTTTTGATGAGGGCTCATAGGGAAACCTAGTGCACTACTTTTGACCAGGGCCCATAGGGAAAAACTAGTGCACTACTTTTGAGCAGGGCTCATAGGGAAACCTAGTGCACTACTTTTGACCAGGGCTCATAGGGAAACCTAGTGCACTACTTTTGACCAGGGCTCATAGGGAAACCTAGTGCACTACTTTTGACCAGGGCTCATAGGGAAACCTAGTGCACTACTTTTGACCAGGGCTCATAGGGAAACCAAGTGCACTACTTTTGACCAGGGCTCATAGGGAAACCTAGTGCACTACTTTTGACCAGGGCTCATAGGGAAACCTAGTGCACTACTTTTGACCAGGGCTCATAGGGAAACCTAGTGCACTACTTTTGACCAGGGTTTATAGGGAAACCTAGTGCACTACTTTTGACCAGGGTTTATAGGGAAACCTAGTGCACTACTAAGGCAATAGGGCGTCATCCGGGGTACAAAACCTGCTGAACGATCTCTTGCGTCTTTCTGCAGACATACACCTAGTTATTAATACAACAGCAGAACTGTAACGGTACATTGTTGACTTGCATTTGGACCTGGGAAATCAATAGGAAGAGAATTATGAGGCAGTGAAGCAGACCATTTTAATCTGACTAAATTTCCAGGGGTGGATTAGTCTCACACAATGTCATACCTCCAGAGCTCCTTCATGGAATATGGATAAGGAAGGATATAGGGAAGGCAGAGTGGGGAGAGAGAAAGGAGTAAGAGAACGGAGAGAGGAACAGGAGGAAAGGGAGAGGGAGAGGAGAAAGGAGAGAGAGAAAGGAGAAAGACAGGAGGAGGAGAGGGAGAGGAGAGAGACAGGAGTAGAAGGAGAGGGAGAGGAGAAATGAGAGAGACAGGAAGAGGAGAGATGAGAAAGGAGAGAGACAGGAGGAGGAGAGGGAGAGGAGAGAGACATGAGGAGAAGGAGAGGGAGAGGAGAAAGGAGAGAGACAGGAGAAGGAGAGGGAGAGGGAGATGAGAAAGGAGAGAGACAGGAGGAGAGATGAGAAAGGAGAGAGACATGAGGAGAGGGAGAGGGGAGAGGATTATGAAAAATAAAGGCATTTCTGTCAACCCTTCTCCGATACAGAGGTAGATTAAATGTTTTGCAGATAAGGGGCAGGCAGCTGGAGGATTTCTCCCTGCTTTGCATAGCAGATGTACCATCTAACTCTCTTCTCTCTCTCTCTTCTCATTGCAGAGAGACAGGAGGAAAGGGAGAGGGAGAGGAGAAAGGAGAGAGACAGGTGGAGGAGAGAGACAGGAGGAGAGGGATAGGGAGAGGAAAAAGACAGCAGGAGGAGAGGGAGAGGGAAAGGGTACAGGAGAGAGACAGGAGGAGGAGAGGGGAAAGGAGAGAGACAGGAGGAGAGGGAGAGGAGAAAGGAGAGAGACAGGAGGAGAGGGAGAGGAGAGAGATAGGAGGAGAGGGAGAGGGACAGAAGAAAGGAGAGAGACAGGAGGAGAGTGAGAGGGAGAGGAGAGAGACAGGAGGAGAGGGAGAGGAGAAAGGAGAGAGACAGGAGGAGAGGGGAGAGGATTCTGAAATAAAAAGGCATTTCTGTCAACCCTTCTCCGATACAGAGGTAGATTAAATGTTTTGCAGATAAGGGGCAGGCAGCTGGAGGATTTCTCCCTGCTTTGCATAGCAGATGTACCATCTAACTCTCTTCTCTCTCTCTCTCTTCTCATTGCAGATTCACCTTCTAACTCCCCTGTCCCTCTCATCCCCCTGAGTTCTTGTCTGTTTGGGCACCGGTTTAATTAGTAGCCCCCCGGAAAGATAAAATAGAATACTACCGCTGAACACTGAGAGTTTTTGAAGAAACCCTGACTAGACTACCTCTGAACACTGACATTAGAGTTCTTGAAGAAACCCCGACTCTAACTGCCCCACCTCTCTCTCTCTCTCTCGCTCTCGCTCTCTCTCTCTCTCTCTCTCTCTCTCTCTCTCTCTCTCTCTCTCTCTCTCTCTCTCTCTCTCTCTCTCTCTCTCTCTCTCTCTCTCTCTGTGTAGAAAGCAAGTCTCATGGTCATTGCTATTGATGAGATCATGGTTGTTTATAAACTCAGCCTAAACGTTGTCTCACTGTCAATTGCGTTTATTTTCAACCAATAAATAAACGCAAGCGTAACATAAATATTTGTGCGAACGTAACAAGATCCAACAACTGAGACATAAACTGAACAAGTTCCACAGATATGTGACTAACAGAATTTTATTAATGTGTCCCTGAACAAAGCGGGGGTGGGTCAAAATCAAAAGTAACAGTCAGTATCTGTTGTGGCCACCAGCTGCATTAAGTACTGCAGTGCATCTCCTCCTCATGGACTGCACCAGATTTGCCAGTTCTTGGATGTCTTCCATCTAACGCACAGTGTTGAGATTGCCTGCAATGACAACAAGTTCAGTCCGATGATGCTGTGACAGACCGCCCCAGACCATGATGGACCCTCCACCTCCCAATCGATCCCGCTCCAGAGTACAGGCCTCGGTGTAATGCTCATTCCTTCAATGATAAACGCGAATCCGACCATCACCCCTGGTGAGAAAAAACCTTGACTCGTCAGTGAAGAGCACTTTTTGCCAGTCCTGTCTGGTCCAGCGGTGGGTTTGTGCCCATAGAAGACGTTGTTGCCAGTGATGTCTGGTGAGGACCTGCCTTACAACAAGCCTACAAGCCCTCAGTCCAGTCTCTTTCAGCCTGTTGCGGACAGTCTGAGCACTGATGGCGGGATTGTGTGTTCCTGGTGTAACTCGGGCAGTTGCTGCCATCCTGTACCTGTCCCGCAGGTGTGATGTTCAGATGTACCGATACTGTGCAGGTGTTGTTACACGTGGTCTGCCACTGCGAGGACGATCAGCTGTCCGTCCTGTCTACCTGTAGCGCTGTCTTAGGCGTCTCACAGTACAGACATCGCCATTCATTGCCCTGGCCACGTCTGCAGTCCTCATGCCTCCTTGCAGCATGCCTAAGGCACGTTCACACAGATGAGCAGGGACCCTGGGCATCTTTTCTTTGGTGTTTTTCAGAGTCAGTAGAAAGGCCTCTTTAGTGTCCTAAGTTTTCATAACTGTCACCTTAATTGCCTACTGTCTGTAAGCTGTTAATGTCTTAACGACCGTTCCACAGGTGCATGTTTGTTAATTATTTATCATTCATTGAACAAACATGGGAAACAGTGTTTAAACCCTTTACAATGAAGATCTGTGAAGTTATTTGTATTTTTACGAAGGGTCTTGGTTTGGACCCATGTTCCAAACACTATCAGCCTGTTCGACATTATCAGCCTGTTCTACACTATCAGCCTGTTCTACACTATCAGCCTGTTCTACACTATCAGCCTGTTCTACACTATCAGCCTGTTCCACACTATCAGCCTGTTCGACATTATCAGCCTGTTCCACACTATCAGCCTGTTCTACACTATCAGTCTGTTCTACACTATCAGCCTGTTCTACACTATAAGCCTGTTCTACACTATCAGCCTGTTCTACACTATCAGTATGTTCTACACTATCAGCCTGTTCTACACTATCAGCCTGTTCTACACTATCAGCCTGTTCTACACTATCAGCCTGTTCTACATTATCAGCCTGTTCTACACTATCAGGCGTGTGGCAAGATGCTTCAAAAATCATGCCCAAATCCTCAAAGTCACTTCAAATATTATAGCAACCCCAATACCATAACAAGTTGCACATATAGAATATTGGAGGATACTTCAGGAATTGCGGTATATAGTGTATATAGCTTTTCCCATGAAATAAAAACTATTCTGAGAATACACACCAATACACACCAATACACACCAATACACACCAATACACACCAATACACATACAATACACACCAATACACACCAATACACACCAATACACACCAATACACACCAATACACATACAATACACACCAATACACATACAATACACACCAATACACACCAATACACATACAATACAAACCAATACACACCAATACACATACAATACACGCCAATACACATACAATACACACCAATACACATACAATACACACCAATACACACCAATACACACCAATACACATACAATACACACCAATACACATACAATACACACCAATACACACCAATACACATACAATACACGCCAATACACACCAATACACATACAATACACGCCAATACACACCAATACACACCAATACACATACAATACACGCCAATACACATACAATACACGCCAATACACACCAATACACACCAATACACACCAATACACACCAATACACACCAATACACACCAATACACACCAATACACATACAATACACGCCAATACACACCAATACACACCAATACACACCAATACACACCAATACACATACAATACACGCCAATACACACCAATACACACAATACACATACAATACACATCAATACACACCAATACACATACAATACACACCAATACACATACAATACACACCAATACACATACAATACACGCCAATACACACCAATACACATACAATACACACCAATACACACCAATACACACCAATACACATACAATACACGCCAATACACACCAATACACACCAATACACACCAATACACATACAATACACACCAATACACATACAATACACACCAATACACACCAATACACACCAATACACATACAATACACGCCAATACACACCAATACACACCAATACACACCAATACACACCAATACACATACAATACACGCCAATACACACCAATACACACAATACACATACAATACACATCAATACACACCAATACACATACAATACACACCTATGCACATACAATACACACCAATACACATACAATACACATCAATACACACCAATACACACCAATACACACCAATACACATACAATACACGCCAATACACACCAATACACACCAATACACACCAATACACATACAATACACACCAATACACATACAATACACACCTATACACATACAATACACACCAATACACATACAATACACATCAATACACACCAATACACATACAATACACACCAATACACACCAATAAATAACAATATGGGATGAGGTAGTTGTGTGTGCTATTTACAGATGGGCTGTGTACAGGTGCAATGATCTGTGAGCTGCTCTGTCAGCTAATGCTTAAAGTCAGTGAGGGAGAAATAAGACTCCAGCTTCAGAGATTTTTGCAATTCGTTCTTGTCAATGGCAGCAGAGAACGTGAAGGAAAGGCGACCAAAGGGATTGCTGGCTTTGGGGATGACAGGTGAAATATACCTGCTGGAGGAAGTGCTACGGGTGGGTGCTGCTATGGTGACCAGTGAGCTGAGATAAAGCAGGGCTTTACCTAGCGAAGCCATAAAGAGGTTATAACTGGTCATAACTATAGGTGAGAACGTAAGGTGATCTATATCATCTTGGCACAAAACAAGGTTATTTTGGTGATGTCCACAGTCGGAGGAAACGTGGTATAGAAACGTGTCTTAGGCAAGTACATGGGAACTACACACACACACACACACACACACACACACACACACACACACACACACACACACACACACACACAAATAAGTACATGGGAACTGCTGTCTCTCTATGGATGATCTTCTATCAGGACACAACCCCTCCACCCTCTACTGGTATAGATAACTTGGTTTTATGTCTCCGGGGAAGTGCACAAGTACACACACACAAGTACACACACAAGTACACACACACACACGAGTGCACAAGTACACACACACATACACACACAAGTACACAAGTACACACACACACACATGTACTCACACACAAGATAACTTGTTTTTTTGTCTCCGGTGAAACAGATGAAGGTAGATTCAAATATAGGTCCTATCAAATTATTATAGATGGAGTTGGGTATTATGGGTTGGGGTCAAAATGACCCCAAAACACTAGAATTTTTTTAAAGTCCATATTGATACGAAAACACTAAATAATTAATCTGATTTCTAAGAACACTACAGAACTAGACGTCTTCTGTATCTATGGTCTACACGCTACCAACACACACACATACACAAACACACAAACACAAACACACAAACACAAACATACATGTGTCTGTTACTTGAACTCTGTGAAGCAATTATTTGGGCTGAGTGCTTAGGTGTAGTTCTCTCAGAGGTAACTCTGGGTCTTCTTCGAGGCTGTTACAGCAGCAATGTTCCAACATCTAGTGGAAAACCTTCCCAGAAGAGTGGAGGCTGTAATAGCAGCAATGTTCCAACATCTAGTGGAAAGCCTTCCCAGAAGAGTGGAGGCTGTTATAGCAGCAATGTTCCAACATCTAGTGGAAAGCCTTCCCAGAAGAGTGGAGGCTGTAATAGCAGCAATGTTCCAACATCTAGTGGAAAGCCTTCCCAGAAGAGTGGAGGCTGTTACAGCAGCAATGTTCCAACATCTAGTGGAAAACCTTCCCAGAAGAGTGGTGGCTGTTACAGCAGCAATGTTCCAACATCTAGTGAAAGCCTTCCCAGAAGAGTGGAGGCTGTTATAGCAGCAATGTTCCAACATTTAGTGGAAAGCCTTCCCAGAAGAGTGGAGGCTGTTATAGCAGCAATGTTCCAACATCTAGTGGAAAGCCTTCCCAGAAGAGTGGAGGCTGTTATAGCAGCAATGTTCCAACATTTAGTGGAAAGCCTTCCCAGAAGAGTGGAGGCTGTTATAGCAGCAATGTTCCAACATCTAGTGGAAAGCCTTCCCAGAAGAGTGGAGGTTGTTATAGCAGCAATGTTCCAACATCTAGTGGAAAGCCTTCCCAGAAGAGTGGAGGCTGTTATAGCAACACAAACGGGGGACAAACTCCATATTAATGCCCATGATTTTTGAGATTTTCGATGAGCAGGTGGCCACATACTTTTGGCCACATACTAGTGTAGATACAGTTGAAGTCGGAAGTTTACATACACCTTAGCCAAATACATTTGAAATCCGTTTTTCACAATTACTGACTTTTAATCCTAGTAAAAATTCCCTGTCATAGGTCAGTTAGGATCACCACTTCATTTTAAGAATGTGAAATGTCAGAATAATAGTAGAGAGAATGATTTATTTCAGCTTTTATTTCTTTCATCAAATACCCAGTGGGTCAGAAGTTTACATACATTCAATTAGTATTTGGTAGCATTACCTTTCAATTGTTTAACTTGGGTCAAATGTTTTGGGTAGCCTTCCACGAGCTTCCCACAATAAGTTGGGTGAATTTTGGCCCATTCCTCCTGACAGAGCTGGTGTAACTGAGTCAGGTTTGTAGGCCTCCTTGCTCGCACACGCTTTTTCAGTTCTGCCCACAAATGTTCTATAGGATTGAGGTCAGGGCTTTGTGATGGCCACTCCAATACCTTGAGTTTGTTGTCCTTAAGCCATTTTGCCACAACTTTGGAAGTATGCTTGGGGTCATTGTCCATTTGGAAGACCCATTTGCGACCAAGTTTTAACTTCCTGACTGATGTCTTGAGATGTTGCTTCAATATATCCACAGAATTTTCCTGCCTCATGATGCCATCTATTTTGTGAAGTGCACCAGTCCCTCCTGCAGCAAAGCACCCCCACAACACGATGCTGCCACCCCCGTACTTCACGGTTGGGATGGTGTTCTTTGGCTTGAAAGCCTCCCCCTTTTTCCTTCAAACATAACGATGGTCATTATGGCCAAATAGTTATATTTTTATTTCATCAGACCAGCGGACATTTCTCCAAAAAGTACGTTTTGGCAAGTCCTAACCGACTTGCCAAAACTATAGTTTGTTAACAAGAAATTTGTGGAGTGGTTGGAAAATGAGATTTAATGACTCAGTGTAATTAAACTTCCGACTTCAAGTGTAGACAGACAGACAGACAGCCAGACAGACGTTTTTCCCATGCCAATAAAGCCCCTTCGATTTGAACTCAATTTAGAGAGAGGGAGAGAGACAGAGACAGAGACAGAGACAGAGACAGAGACAGAGACACAGACAGAGACAGAGACAGAGACAGAGACACAGACAGAGACACAGACAGAGACACAGACAGAGACACAGACAGAGACACAGACAGAGACACAGACAGAGACACAGACAGAGACACAGACAGACAGACAGACAGACAGACAGACAGACAGACAGACAGACAGACAGACAGACATCGCAGCAAAATCACAATCTACTAGAATACAAAAATACAAAAAAACTGTTTCTCTGTCACTCTCTCTCTCTGTCTCACTCTCTGATACTCAATCATGACGCATCGACTCCGAACAAACTGCATGCTGCTAAGAAATGCTACATATGCAAGTAGGCAAGTGGAGAAAAATACAAAAAGCTATGGGCCAACAACAAATCCAATCCCTTCTAGACAACTTCCTGGACAAAATGTTTCCCTGCAATAGTGAAGGTGTAAACTTAGCAGTTGGAAGCCTAAATAGTACGTTTGACCTATCAGCTAACATATCGATTTTGAATTCAAGCAGACAACCTGAGGGGAAAAATCACAGATATTATAGGCCCCCCTATTGAGTTTTTTAGGAACCATTATTTATTTACAGAAAACAGGACCGGAAAAAGAGCTGCAGGGGAGAAGAATGTGTCTATTTGAAAGCTAGAAAAAAAATGACTAGCTCGCAAACAGCTTTTATTTTTTCAAAGTAGCAAAGCAGGATTTTAGAAAATGTTGGAAATCCCTGCACTATAGATCTGTAAAGATTAGGCCTTCTCTGAGGTGTCTGGACAGACGGACACAGAGGCAGGTAGTAGGATATGATGTAGAACAGAGAGATAAGGCTACTGCCCGGAGCAATTCCCATACCGGGCCGTGATCAAGATGCTCTCAATGGTATTTGGAGAGGACCAGGGGCAGCATGGCGAATCTCTGCAGCCGTCAGAGGAAGCGGAGACGCTGTTGCTCCCTCTTGACAAGAGTGGTGTGTCCATGAGTCTGTCTCTGTTTGCTTGTCTGAGTTTCTCCCGTTTCTCCTGACTCCTCATGGATGTCTAGGAGACCAAGTGTTCGGGCTTCTCTACTACTTATCTACTACTCTTAAACACGGACTATGATAAGTCTCTAGATTCAGATGCACGTGACATTATTTAACATAGGGGAGAGTGGGGTAAGTTGAGTCAGTGTTTAACATAGGGGAGAGTGGGGTAAGTTGAGTCGGTGTTTAACATAGGGGAGAGTGGGGTAAGTTGAGTCAATGTTTAGCATAGGGGAGAGTGGGGTAAGTTGAGTCTGTGTTTAACATAGGGGAGAGTGGGGTAAGTTGAGTCGGTGTTTAACATAGGGGAGAGTGAGGTAAGTTGAGTCAATGTTTAGCATAGGGGAGAGTGGGGCAAGTTGAGCTGGTGTTTAACAAAGGGGAGAGTGGGGTAAGTTGAATCAGAGTTTAACATAGGGGAGAGTGGGGTAAGTTGAGAGCCTCACCTCAGCGCCTCACCAGTCCCCCAGGCCTCAGAGCCTCACCAGTCCCCCAGGCCTCAGAGCCTCACCAGTCCCACAGGCCTCAGAGCCTCACCAGTCACCAGGCCTCAGAGCCTCACCAGTCCCACAGGCCTCAGAGCCTCACCAGTCCCACAGGACCCTGGTCCTATACAGTCCCTATGGACCCTGGTCCTATACAGTCACTATGGACCCTGGTCCTATACAGTCACTATGGACCCTGGTCCTATACAGTCACTATGAAACCTGGTCCTATACAGTCACTATGGGCCCTGGTCCTATACAGTCACTATGTAACCTGGTCCTATACAGTCACTATGTAACCTGGTCCTATACAGTCACTATGAAACCTGGTCCTATACAGTCACTATGTAACCTGGTCCTATACAGTCACTATAGGCCCTGGTCCTATACAGTCACTATGGGCCCTGGTCCTATACAGTCACTATGGACCCTGGTCCTATACAGTCACTATGGACCCTGGTCCTATACAGTCCCTATGGGCCCTGGTCCTATACAGTCACTATGGACCCTGGTCCTATACAGTCACTATGGGCCCTGGTCCTATACAGTCACTATGGGCCCTGGTCCTATACAGTCACTATGGACCCTGGTCCTATACAGTCCCTATGGGCCCTGGTCCTATAAAGTCCCTATGGACCCTGGTCCTATACAGTCACTATGGACACTGGTCCTATACAGTCCCTATGGACCCTGGTCCTATACAGTCACTATGGGCCCTGGTCCTATACAGTCACTATGGGCCCTGGTCCTATACAGTCCCTATGGACCCTGGTCTTATACAGTCACTATGGACCCTGGTCCTATACAGTCACTATGGGCCCTGGTCCTATACAGTCACTATGGGCCCTGGTCCTATACAGTCACTATGGACCCTGGTCCTATACAGTCACTATGGACCCTGGTCCTATACAGTCACTATGGACCCTGGTCCTATACAGTCACTATGGACCCTGGTCCTATACAGTCACTATGGGCCCTGGTCCTATAAAGTCCCTATGGACCCTGGTCCTATACAGTCACTATGGACACTGGTCCTATACAGTCCCTATGGACCCTGGTCCTATACAGTCACTATGGGCCCTGGTCCTATACAGTCACTATGGGCCCTGGTCCTATACTGTCCCTATGGACCCTGGTCTTATACAGTCACTATGGACCCTGGTCCTATACAGTCGCTATGTGCCCTGGTCCTATACAGTCACTATGGGCCCTGGTCCTATACAGTCACTATGGGCCCTGGTCCTATACAGTCCCTATGGACCCTGGTCCTATACAGTCCCTATGGGCCCTGGTCAACAGTAGTCACTGGAAAGACAATAGTTTACCAATTGGGATGTAGAGTATAGTTTCTTGCTGATTCTCCAGGTAGGTTTGTTTCTTAATGAGCCCCCCAGTGATCACCCCTCCTCGTATCTTTCAGGGCCCTGCAGAGTTCCCTCTTACTTTTTACTGCCGACCACTTTAGTTGCATACGGTTCAATTATTCGGCTGATCAACACTCATCCTGAGAATGCTAGCTACACTGCACAAGCCAACCACCCCTGAATACATTACACACACACACACACACACACACACACACACACACACACACACACACACACACACACACACACACACACACACACACACACACACACACACCCCTTCCCCCTATAGACCTCCTTCTGGCTGATTCCAGGAGGAGAAAGCTCATGTAAATGTGAAGGAGTGCCTCCTGTGGAGTGTAGAATTCCCAGGTGGAATCATTCTGCCCTGGAATTCACATTTGTCAAGTTTCGCTCAAAAGCTCTGACAAAGGCCTTGATGCCGATACGTAAAGCTCAATAAAGAGCAGCGATACAAGAGCAGTGAGCAGATTTCTTCGTTTTTTTCTCAAGTTTCACTCTGAAAACAGTACACAACGCCTATCAAAGACAGAACAGAGCGTTACGTTGAGGATGATTTGGCAGATAGAAGTGTAGAGGAGAGGAGGAGATGAAACACAAAGTTACCAGAGGGCCCCTCTCCTCTTCGTAAGTCAAAAGGAGGAAAGACGACAGCAATCTCCCGTGTCTCGAAAGTTGACATTTGACGAGCCTTTGCTGAGTTAAGAGATTGTATTCTTCTGGATGACGGCTCCCTGAGGTTTGGAATCATGTTTGTTGGCTAGATCCCGATTCTGCAGCATCAATTAACTCAATAGGAAAAGGGCTTCCAATCTTCCAATCTGAACCACAGGCAATGTTTCCTCACTATTCCCTTCTTTCCTCTCTGTTCCCTTTGACAAAGGAATATGAGAGGACAACAGAAATGTTCAGCGCCTCGAGGCAGAAAGAAACCCACGTTCAGAAAGCATGTCAATTATCCAAATGAGAAGAACTGTGTACAGCTTTCATGTTGAACTGGAAGCTTCCACCATCTTCAGTTCTATAAGATCCATCCTCCTCCTTCTCCTCCTCCTCCTCCTCCTCCTCCTCCTCCTCCTCCTCCTCCTCCTCCTCCTCCTCCTCCTCCTCCTCCTCCTCCTCCTCCTCCTCCTCCTCCTCCTCCCCCTCCTCCTCCTCCTCCTCCTCCTCCATCCTCCATCCTCCTCCTCCTCCAACTCCTCCTCCTCCATCCTACTCCATCCTCCTCCTCCATCCTCCATCATCATGCTTCTCCTCTTCCTCCATCTTCCTCCTCCATTCTCCTCCTCCTCAATTCTCCTCCTCTTCCTCATCAATCCTCATCCTCCGCCTCCTCGTCAAACCTCCTCCTCCAACCTCCTCCATCCTCCTCCTCCTCCCCCTCCTCCTCCTCCTCATCCTCCTCCTCCACCTCCTCCACCTCCATCCTCCATCCTACTTCTCCTCCATCCTCCTCCTCCTCCATCCTCCTCCTCCTCCATCCTCCATCCTCCATCCTCCGACCTCCTCCTCCGTCCTCCTCCTCCACCTCCATCCTCCATCCTCATCCTCCTCCATCCTCCTCCTCCTCCATCCTCCTCCTCCTCCATCCTCCATCCTCATCCTCCTCCATCCTCCTTCTCCTCCATCCTCCTTCTCTTCCATCCTCATCCTCCTCCATCCTCCTCCTCCTCCATCCTCCATCATCCTCCATCCTCCTTCTTTTCCATCCTCCTCCTCCACCTCCTCCTCAAACCTCCTCCATCCTCCTCCTCCCCATCCTCCTCCTCCTCATCTTCCTCCTCCTCTTCCATCCTCCTCCTCTTCCATCCTCCTCCTCTTCCATCCTCCTCCTCCTCCATCCTCCTTCTCCTCCATCCTCCATCCTCCTCCTCCTCCTCCTCCATCCTCCTCCTCTTCCATCCTCCTCCTCTTCCATCCTCCATCCTCCTCCTCTTCCATCCTCCATCCTCCTCCTCTTCCATCCCCCATCCTCCTCCTCCTCCATCCTCCTCCTCTTCCATCCTCCATCCTCCTCCTCTTCCATCCTCCTCCTCTTCCATCCCCCATCCTCCTCCTCTTCCATCCTCCTCCTCTTCCATCCCCCATCCTCCTCCTCTTCCATCCCCCATCCTCCTCCTCTTCCATCCTCCTCCTCTTCCATCCTCCTCCTCTTCCATCCTCCTCCTCCTCCATCCTCCATCCTCCTCCTCTTCCATCCTCCTCCTCTTCCATCCCCCATCCTCCTCCTCTTCCATCCTCCTCCTCTTCCATCCTCCTCCTCTTCCATCCTCCTCCTCTTCCATCCTCCTCCTCTTCCATCCTCCTCCTCTTCCATCCTCCTCCTCTTCCATCCCCCATCCTCCTCCTCCTCCATCCTCCTCCTCTTCCATCCTCCATCCTCCTCCTCTTCCATCCTCCTCCTCTTCCATCCTCCTCCTCTTCCATCCTCCTCCTCCTCCATCCTCCATCCTCCTCCTCTTCCATCCTCCATCCTCCTCCTCTTCCATCCTCCTCCTCTTCCATCCTCCTCCTCTTCCATCCTCCTCCTCTTCCATCCTCCTCCTCCTCCATCCTCCTCCTCTTCCATCCTCCTCCTCTTCCATCCTCCTCCTCTTCCATCCTCCTCCTCTTCCATCCTCCATCCTCCTCCTCTTCCATCCTCCTCCTCTTCCATCCCCCATCCTCCTCCTCTTCCATCCTCCTCCTCTTCCATCCTCCATCCTCCTCCTCTTCCATCCCCCATCCTCCTCCTCTTCCATCCTCCTCCTCTTCCATCCTCCTCCTCTTCCATCCCCCATCCTCCTCCTCTTCCATCCTCCTCCTCTTCCATCCTCCTCCTCCTCCATCCTCCATCCTCCTCCTCTTCCATCCTCCATCCTCCTCCTCTTCCATCCTCCTCCTCTTCCATCCTCCTCCTCCTCCATCCTCCATCCTCCTCCTCTTCCATCCTCCATCCTCCTCCTCTTCCATCCTCCTCCTCTTCCATCCCCCATCCTCCTCCTCTTCCATCCCCCATCCTCCTCCTCTTCCATCCTCCTCCTCTTCCATCCTCCTCCTCTTCCATCCTCCTCCTCCTCCATCCTCCATCCTCCTCCTCTTCCATCCTCCTCCTCTTCCATCCCCCATCCTCCTCCTCTTCCATCCTCCTCCTCTTCCATCCTCCTCCTCTTCCATCCTCCTCCTCTTCCATCCTCCTCCTCTTCCATCCTCCTCCTCTTCCATCCTCCTCCTCTTCCATCCCCCATCCTCCTCCTCCTCCATCCTCCTCCTCTTCCATCCTCCATCCTCCTCCTCTTCCATCCTCCTCCTCTTCCATCCTCCTCCTCTTCCATCCTCCTCCTCCTCCATCCTCCATCCTCCTCCTCTTCCATCCTCCATCCTCCTCCTCTTCCATCCTCCTCCTCTTCCATCCTCCTCCTCTTCCATCCTCCTCCTCTTCCATCCTCCTCCTCCTCCATCCTCCTCCTCTTCCATCCTCCTCCTCTTCCATCCTCCTCCTCTTCCATCCTCCTCCTCTTCCATCCTCCTCCTCTTCCATCCCCCATCCTCCTCCTCTTCCATCCTCCTCCTCTTCCATCCTCCATCCTCCTCCTCTTCCATCCCCCATCCTCCTCCTCTTCCATCCTCCTCCTCTTCCATCCTCCTCCTCTTCCATCCCCCATCCTCCTCCTCTTCCATCCTCCTCCTCTTCCATCCTCCTCCTCCTCCATCCTCCATCCTCCTCCTCTTCCATCCTCCATCCTCCTCCTCTTCCATCCTCCTCCTCTTCCATCCTCCATCCTCCATCCTCCTCCTCTTCCATCCCCCATCCTCCTCCTCTTCCATCCTCCTCCTCTTCCATCCCCCATCCTCCTCCTCTTCCATCCTCCTCCTCTTCCATCCTCCTCCTCCTCCATCCTCCATCCTCCTCCTCTTCCATCCTCCATCCTCCTCCTCTTCCATCCTCCTCCTCTTCCATCCTCCATCCTCCATCCTCCTCCTCTTCCATCCTCCATCCTCCTCCTCTTCCATCCTCCTCCTCTTCCATCCTCCATCCTCCATCCTCCTCCTCTTCCATCCTCCATCCTCCTCCTCTTCCATCCTCCTCCTCTTCCATCCTCCATCCTCCTCCTCTTCCATCCTCCTCCTCTTCCATCCTCCATCCTCCTCCTCTTCCATCCTCCTCCTCTTCCATCCTCCTCCTCTTCTATCCTCCATCCTCCTTCTCCTCCATCCTCCTCCTCTTCCATCCTCCATCCTCCTCCTCTTCCATCCTCCTCCTCTTCCATCCTCCATCCTCCTCCTCCTCCTCCATCCTCCTCCTCTTCCATCCTCCTCCTCTTCCATCCTCCTCCTCTTCCATCCTCCTCCTCCTCCATCCTCCTTCTCCTCCATCCTCCATCCTCCTCCTCTTCCATCCTCCATCCTCCTTCTCCTCCATCCTCCTTCTCCTCCATCCTCCATCCTCCTCCTCTTCCATCCTCCATCCTCCTCCTCTTCCATCCTCCATCCTCCTCCTCTTCCATCCTCCATCCTCCTCCTCTTCCATCCTCCATCCTCCTCCTCTTCCATCCTCCATCCTCCTCCTCTTCCATCCTCCATCCTCCTCCTCTTCCATCCTCCTCCTCTTCCATCCTCCTCCTCTTCCATCCTCCTCCTCTTCCATCCTCCATCCTCCTCCTCTTCCATCCTCCTCCTCTTCCATCCTCCTCCTCTTCCATCCTCCTCCTCTTCCATCCTCCATCCTCCTTCTCCTCCATCCTCCATCCTCCTCCTCTTCCATCCTCCATCCTCCTCCTCTTCCATCCTCCATCCTCCTCCTCTTCCATCCTCCTCCTCCTCCTCCTCCATCCTCCTCCTCTTCCATCCTCCATCCTCCTTCTCCTCCATCCTCCTCCTCTTCCATCCTCCATCCTCCTTCTCCTCCATCCTCCTCCTCTTCCATCCTCCATCCTCCTCCTCCTCCATCCTCCTCCTCTTCCATCCTCCATCCTCCTCCTCCTCCATCCTCCATCCTCCTTCTCCTCCATCCTCCTCCTCTTCCATCCTCCATCCTCCTCCTCTTCCATCCTCCATCCTCCTCCTCTTCCATCCTCCATCCTCCTCCTCTTCCATCCTCCATCCTCCTCCTCTTCCATCCTCCATCCTCCTCCTCTTCCATCCTCCTCCTCCACCTCCTCCTCAAACCTCCTCCATCCTCCTCCTCTTCCATCCTCCATCCTCCTCCTCTTCCATCCTCCTTCTCCTCCATCCTCCATCCTCCAACCTCCATCCTTGTTCATTTCCTTTTCCTTTGATATTAGTTAGTGGAGTGTATTAATTTTCTTCCAGGTAAGTTCCAACGGCGACGGCAGCAGGCTTCTCAGTGCCTGAGTCTGGCACCTCTTAAAGGTCAGCTCCACGTGACAGGGTGTGTGTGTGTCTGCTGTGTGTGTGTGTGTATGTCTGCTGCTGTGTGTGTGTCTGCTGTGTGTATGTCTGCTGTATGTGCGTGTGTGTGTGTGTGTGTGTGTGTGTGTGTGTGTGTGTGTGTGTGTGTGTGTGTGTGTGTGTGTGTGTGTGTGTGTGTGTGTGTGTGTGTGTGTGTGTGTGTGTGTGTGACTGTATATCGAGACCTTTGAGTTAGCTGAACTTTCTTAGCCTTTAGGGCGACCGTTTCCAGTTCTTACGAGACACTCTGAAGTTGATTATCCGATCCAAGGTGACATGTTCAAGCAACAAAGAGGACACACACTTACACAACACAATTCCATCTAGTGCTGTACCCATCCACCTCTACAGTCCTGATCCTCCAACCAGTACTGTACCCCATCCACCTCTACTGTCCTGATCCTCCAGCCAGTACTGTACCCATCCACCTATACTGTCCTGATCATCCAGCCAGGACTGTACCCATCCACCTCTACTGTCCTGATCATCCAGCCAGTACTGTACCCATCCACCTCTACAGTCCTGATCCTCCAGCCAGTACTGTACCCATCCACCTCTACAGTCCTGATCCTCCAGCCAGTACTGTACCCATCCACCTCTACTGTCCTGATCCTCCAGCCAGGACTGTACCCATCCACCTCTACAGTCCTGATCATCCAACCAGTACTGTACCCATCCACCTCTACAGTCCTGATCCTCCAACCAGGACTGTACCCATCCACCTCTACTGTCCTGATCATCCAGCCATGTGTCTGTAGGGAGGGTGTTACTGTCTCTATAATGTGTCTGTAGGGAGGGTGTTACTGTCTCCTCTATAATGTGTCTGTAGGGAGGGTGTTGCTGTCTCTATAATGTGTCTGTAGGGAGGGTCTTACTGTCTCCTCTATAATGTGTCTGTAGGGAGGGTGTTGCTGTCTCCTCTATAATGTGTCTGTAGGGAGGGTGTTGCTGTCTCCTCTATAATGTGTCTGTAGGGAGGGTGTTGCTGTCTCTATAATGTGTCTGTAGGGAGGGTGTTGCTGTCTCCTCTATAATGTGTCTGTAGGGAGGGTGTTACTGTCTCCTCTATAATGTGTCTGTAGGGAGGGTGTTGCTGTCTCTATAATGTGTCTGTAGGGAGGGTGTTGCTGTCTCCTCTATAATGTGTCTGTAGGGAGGGTGTTACTGTCTCCTCTATAATGTGTCTGTAGGGAGGGTGTTACTGTCTCCTCTATAATGTGTCTGTAGGGAGGGTGTTACTGTCTCCTCTATAATGTGTCTGTAGGGAGGGTGTTACTGTCTCCTCTATAATGTGTCTGTAGGGAGGGTGTTACTGTCTCCTCTATAATGTGTCTGTAGGGAGGGTGTTACTGTCTCCTCTATAATGTGTCTGTAGGGAGGGTGTTACTGTCTCCTCTATAATGTGTCTGTAGGGAGGGTGTTGCTGTCTCCTCTATAATGTGTCTGTAGGGAGGGTGTTACTGTCTCCTCTATAATGTGTCTGTAGGGAGGGTGTTACTGTCTCCTCTATAATGTGTCTGTAGGGAGGGTGTTACTGACTCCTCTATAATGTGTCTGTAGGGAGGGTCTTGCTGTCTCCTCTATAATGTGTCTGTAGGGAGGGTGTTACTGTCTCCTCTATAATGTGTCTGTAGGGAGGGTGTTGCTGACTCCTCTATAATGTGTCTGTAGGGAGGGTCTTGCTGTCTCCTCTATAATGTGTCTGTAGGGAGGGTCTTACTGTCTCCTCTATAATGTGTCTGTAGGGAGGGTGTTGCTGTCTCCTCTATAATGTGTCTGTAGGGAGGGTGTTACTGTCTCCTCTATAATGTGTCTGTAGGGAGGGTGTTACTGTCTCTATAATGTGTCTGTAGGGAGGGTGTTGCTGTCTCCTCTATAATGTGTCTGTAGGGAGGGTGTTACTGTCTCCTCTATAATGTGTCTGTAGGGAGGGTGTTACTGTCTCTATAATGTGTCTGTAGGGAGGGTGTTGCTGTCTCTATAATGTGTCTGTAGGGAGGGTGTTACTGTCTCTATAATGTGTCTGTAGGGAGGGTGTTACTGTCTCTATAATGTGTCTGTAGGGAGGGTGTTACTGTCTCCTCTATAATGTGTCTGTAGGGAGGGTCTTGCTGTCTCCTCTATAATGTGTCTGTAGGGAGGGTGTTACTGTCTCTATAATGTGTCTGTAGGGAGGGTGTTGCTGTCTCCTCTATAATGTGTCTGTAGGGAGGGTGTTACTGTCTCCTCTATAATGTGTCTGTAGGGAGGGTGTTACTGTCTCTATAATGTGTCTGTAGGGAGGGTGTTGCTGTCTCTATAATGTGTCTGTAGGGAGGGTGTTGCTGTCTCCTCTATAATGTGTCTGTAGGGAGGGTGTTACTGTCTCTATAATGTGTCTGTAGGGAGGGTGTTGCTGTCTCCTCTATAATGTGTCTGTAGGGAGGGTGTTACTGTCTCCTCTATAATGTGTCTGTAGGGAGGGTGTTACTGTCTCCTCTATAATGTGTCTGTAGGGAGGGTGTTGCTGTCTCTATAATGTGTCTGTAGGGAGGGTGTTGCTGTCTCTATAATGTGTCTGTAGGGAGGGTGTTACTGTCTCCTCTATAATGTGTCTGTAGGGAGGGTGTTGCTGACTCCTCTATAATGTGTCTGTAGGGAGGGTCTTGCTGTCTCCTCTATAATGTGTCTGTGGGGAGGGTTTTGCACTATGGTCCTATGGGCCCTGGTAAAGTAGTACACTATGATCCTATGGGCCCTGGTAAAGTAGTGCACTATGACCCTATGGGCCCTGGTAAAGTAGTGCACTATGATCCTATGGGCCCTGGTAAAGTAGTGCACTATGATCCTATGGGCCCTGGTAAAGTAGTGCACTATGATCCCTGGTAAAGTAGTGCACTATGATCCTGTGGCCACTGGTAAAGTGGTGCACTATGATCCTGTGGCCCCTGGTAAAGTAGTGCACCATAATCCTGTGGTCTCAGGCTGTGAAGGTTCCATAAGGGTTGTGGTTCCAGGTAACGGCTGTGAAGGCTCCATAAGGGTTGTGGTTCCAGGTAACGGCTGTGAAGGCTCCATAAGGGTTGTGGTTCCAGGTAACGGCTGTGAAGGCTCCATAAGGGTTGTGGTTCCAGGTAACGGCTGTGAAGGCTCCATAAGGGTTGTGGTTCCAGGTAACGGCTGTGAAGGCTCCATAAGGGTTTGTGGTTCCAGGTAACGGCTGTGAAGGCTCCGTAAGGGTTGTGGTTCCAGGTAACGGCTGTGAAGGCTCCGTAAGGGTTGTGGTTCCAGGTAACGGCAGTGAAGGCTCCATAAGGGTTGTGGTTCCAGGTAACGGCTGTGAAGGCTCCATAAGGGTTGTGGTCCCAGGTAACGGCTGTGAAGGCTCCATAAGGGTTTGTGGTTCCAGGTAACGGCTGTGAAGGCTCCATAAGGGTTTGTGGTTCCAGGTAACGGCTGTGAAGGCTCCATAAGGGTTTGTGGTTCCAGGTAACGGCTGTGAAGGCTCCATAAGGGTTTGTGGTTCCAGGTAACGGCTGTGAAGGCTCCATAAGGGTTTGTGGTTCCAGGTAACGGCTGTGAAGGCTCCATAAGGGTTTGTGGTCCCAGGTAACGGCTGTGAAGGCTCCATAAGGGTTTGTGGTTCCAGGTAACGGCTGTGAAGGCTCCATAAGGGTTGTGGTCCCAGGTAACGGCTGTGAAGGCTCCATAAGGGTTTGTGGTTCCAGGTAACGGCTGTGAAGGCTCCATAAGGGTTTGTGGTTCCAGGTAACGGCTGTGAAGGCTCCATAAGGGTTGTGGATCCAGGTAACGGCTGTGAAGGCTCCATAAGGGTATGTGGTCCCAGGTAACGGCTGTGAAGGCTCAATAAGGGTTGTGGTCCCAGGTAACGGCTGTGAAGGCTCCATAAGGGTATGTGGTCCCAGGTAACGGCTGTGTAGGCTCTATAAGGGTTTGTGGTACCAGGTAACGGCTGTGAAGGCTCCATAAGGGTTTGTGGTTCCAGGTAAAGGCTGTGAAGGCTCCATACGGGTTGTGGTTCCAGGTAACGGCTGTGAAGGCTCCATAAGGGTTGTGGTTCCAGGTAACGGCTGTGAAGGCTCCATAAGGGTTGTGGTTCCAGGTAACGGCTGTGAAGGCTCCATAATGGTTTGTGGTTCCAGGTAACGGCTGTGAAGGCTCCATAAGGGTGTGTGGTTCCAGGTAACGGCTGTGAAGGCTCCATAATGGTGTGTGGTTCCAGGTAACGGCTGTCAAAGGCTCCATAAGGGTGTGTGGTTCTAGGTAACGGCTGTGAAGGCTCCATAAGGGTGTGTGGTTACAGGTAACGGCTGTGAAGGCTCCATAAGGTTTGTGGTTCCAGGTAACGGCTGTGAAGGCTCCATAAGGGTTTGTGGTTCCAGGTAACGGCTGTGAAGGCTCGATAAGGGTTGTGGTTCTAGGTAACGGCTCTGAAGGCTCCATAAGGGTTGTGGTTCCAGGTAACGGCTGTGAAGGCTCCATAAGGGTTGTGGTTCCAGGTAACGGCTGTGAAGGCTCCATAAGGGTTTGTGGTCCCAGGTAACGGCTGTGAAGGCTCCATAAGGGTTTGTGGTTCCAGGTAACGGCTGTGAAGGCTCCATAAGGGTTTGTGGTTCCAGGTAACGGCTGTGAAGGCTCCATAAGGGTTTGTGGTTCCAGGTAACGGCTGTGAAGGCTCCATAAGGGTTTGTGGTTCCAGGTAACGGCTGTGAAGGCTCCATAAGGGTTGTGGATCCAGGTAACGGCTGTGAAGGCTCCATAAGGGTATGTGGTCCCAGGTAACGGCTGTGAAGGCTCAATAAGGGTTGTGGTCCCAGGTAACGGCTGTGAAGGCTCCATAAGGGTATTTGGTCCCAGGTAACGGCTGTGTAGGCTCTATAAGGGTTTGTGGTACCAGGTAACGGCTGTGAAGGCTCCATAAGGGTTTGTGGTTCCAGGTAACGGCTGTGAAGGCTCCATACGGGTTGTGGTTCCAGGTAACGGCTGTGAAGGCTCCATAAGGGTTGTGGTTCCAGGTAACGGCTGTGAAGGCTCCATAAGGGTTGTGGTTCCAGGTAACGGCTGTGAAGGCTCCATAATGGTTTGTGGTTCCAGGTAACGGCTGTGAAGGCTCCATAAGGGTGTGTGGTTCCAGGTAACGGCTGTGAAGGCTCCATAATGGTGTGTGGTTCCAGGTAACGGCTGTCAAAGGCTCCATAAGGGTGTGTGGTTCTAGGTAACGGCTGTGAAGGCTCCATAAGGGTGTGTGGTTCCAGGTCAAGTGATGGCTGACAGACACCTCTCATTCAAATCACCAATCAGACAGACACCTCTAATTGAAATCACCAATCAGACAGACTTCTCTAATTCAAATCACCAATCAGACAGACTTCTCTAATTCAAATCACTTATCAGACAGACTTCTCTAATTGAAATCACCAATCAGACAGACACCTCTAATTGAAATCACCAATCAGACAGACACCTCTAATTGAAATCACCAATCAGACAGACTTCTCTAATTCAAATCACCAATCAGACAGACTTCTCTAATTGAAATCACCAATCAGACAGACACCTCTCATTGAAATCACCAATCAGACAGATACCTCTCATTCAAACCACCAATCAGACAGACAGCTCTAATTAAAACCACCAATCGGACAGACACCTCTCATTCAAATCACCAATCAGACAGACACATCTCATTGAAATCACCAATCAGACAGACACCTCTCATTCAAAACACCTTGACTGTCCTTTCCGTTGTTTCATATCGAACTAATGTAAATCTCACGGCTGTCTACAAAATGTGATTTTCTGCATGAATGGCCTTCGAATAAATCTCACAGGCAGGTTGGATGCTAGCCTCCTTTACCGCCTCATCCACCTTCAGCCTGATTGCTCTGTTCAAAAGAAGTGCCATTTAGGAAGCAGACATTAACTGTCTGAAGAGTCCTGTTGTTTCACATGGAAATAGTAAAGAATCTATCACGTTTGTGTTGTGTGTTGCCCTTGGCGCCCTAGGAAAGCTCCCTGGCTGGTGTGGAGGATACTACCTTCATCTTCCTCCTCATACACCTTCATCTTCGACTGTGTCTGACACTCTATTTCACCACCTTTATCTAGGACTAGGGAATAGGGTGCGTGGGCCCTGGTCGTAAGGAATCCCCTACATAGGGAATAGGGTGCATTGGCCCTGGTCGTAAGGAATCCCCTACATAGGGAATAGGGTGCATTGGCCCTGGTCGTAAGGAATCCCCTACATAGGGAATAGGGTGCATTGGCCCTGGTCGTAAGGAATCCCCTACATAGGGAATAGGGTGCGTGGGCCCTGGTCGTAAGGAATCCACTACGTAGGGAATAGGGTGCATGGGCCCTGGTCGTAAGGAATCCCCTACATAGGGAATAGGGTGCATGGGCCCTGGTCGTAAGGAATCCCCTACATAGGGAATAGGGTGCATTGGCCCTGGTCGTAAGGAATCCCCTACATAGGGAATAGGGTGCATTGGCCCTGGTCGTAAGGAATCCCCTACATAGGGAATAGGGTGCGTGGGCCCTGGTCATAAGGAATCCCCTACATAGGGAATAGGGTGCATGGGCCCTGGTCGTAAGGAATCCCCTACATAGGGAATAGGGTGCATGGGCCCTGGTCGTAAGGAATCACCTACATAGGGAATAGGGTGCACGGGCCCTGGTTTTAGTGCCCTACATTGTGTCTTACGTAGGGAATAGTGTGCCAGCTCAGACTCACCCTGCTGTCCGGTTCGATTTTCTAGGGTCAAAGGTTAACTAGAGGTACTTATTAATAATAAAATATTCTAAGCAAGTCCTGCTCTGCGTCACTTCTTGTTTGTATGTTTACTTATTCGTATTTGTTTTTCCACGGCTACTCTCGTTCCCTTGTCTAAGGTTAACACCGCTTTCTTCTTTCGCCCTCATCAGCAGATTTGAGCTAAATCGTCCCCTCAGGGAACCAACTAGGCCATGTAGTTAGTGTGTTTGTTACGTTGTAAAAAGGCTGTTCCTGTGTTTGTAGGGCAACGTTGAACTCTAAAGCACTTCAAGTGGTGTGTGTTATTAAACCTATAATGTATTTTACATAGTTAGTCTGGTGAATAATGAGCCCTTTGTCAAAAAGTAGTGTACTATATTGGGAATAGGGTGCCACCCCTGGTCTAAAGTAGTGCACTATGTAGGGAATAGGGTGCCAGCCCTGGTCTAAAGTAGTGCACTGTGTAGGGAATAGCGTGCCACCCCTGGTCTAAAGTAGTGCACTATGTAGGGAATAGGGTGCCAGCCCTGGTCTAAAGTAGTGCACTATGTAGGGAATAGGGTGCCACCCCTGGTCTAAAGTAGTGCACTATGTAGGGAATAGGGTGCCAGCCCTGGTCTAAAGTAGTGCACTATGTAGGGAATAGGGTGCCATTTGTTCCTTTCTCTTGGAGTAGTTTCCTTTTATTTATTTATCTTTTAATTCCAGTTCCTTTTTTTAATACAGCTAATAGACTTCCCAAGATACTTAACAGTGTTTTAACGTCAACGTTGAAATCTAAAGCACTTCCCGAGTGGTGTGTGTTATTGAAACCTACACTGTACTTTACATAGTTAATGTGGTGAATAACGAGCCCTGTTGGAATCATCGTGAAGACTTCAATGTAGCACGGCTTTAATTTCGAGTTCATTTACATCCCAGGAAATAAAAGGATTTTAATGTGGTCCAATAGGATACGGATCTCTCCTCCTCGAGCTAGATGAGGTAAAATGGGGTTTGGGAATATTGGAGGACAAAATTATATGTTCCATTATGTACCAATCAATCAATCAATCAATCAATCAATCAATCAATCAATCAAATGTATTTACAAAGCCTGTTTTACTTCAGCCAATGTCACAAAGTGCTACACAGAAACCACTAATAATATACCACTAATACTGCAAACAATGCAGATATACCACTAATACTGCAAACAATTCAGTATACCACTAATACTGCAAACAATTCAGTATACCACTAATACTGCAAACAATGCAGATATACCACTAATACTGCAAACAATGCAGATATACCACTAATACTGCAAACAATGCAGATATACCACTAATACTGCAAACAATGCAGATATACCACTAATACTGCAAACAATGCAGATATACCACTAATACTGCAAACAATGCAGATATACCACTAATACTGCAAACAATGCAGATATACCACTAATACTGCAAACAATGCAGATATACCACTAATACTGCAAACAATGCAGATATACCACTAATACTGCGAAACAATGCAGATATACCAGTAATTTAATTTAACCATGAGGTTGAAATCTTCGAGCATTTATAAGACGTATGTTTTAAACCTACTCTGTACTTTTCATAGTTCACGTGGTCCATGTACTGTGGAATTAGCGTGAAGAGTTTCATTTGGTCTGTAGGCTATGTGGTAAACGGGTTTGGAACAAGATGCTCAACATAATGATTGAGTCCCAAAATGGCACCCTATTCCCTATATAGTGCACTTCTTTTGACCAGGACCTGGTAAACAGCAGTGGACTATATAGGGGATAGGGTGCCATTTGCAGGTGCACGTTGTTCTCTGAAGTACATACCACTAATAAAACATATGGTGTGGGAGGGCGTAGGAGGACTAATTAGCTATATATTCTAGGTTAGACTCTCAGTACAGTAGTACTAACATGGACATGTAAAGCCGGAAATCTTTCTGTGTAGCACTTTGTGACATCGGCTGAAGTAAAATAGGGGCAAAATAGAATAATTACGAATTGAAGGAATTAAGAGGTGTTACTGCTATTTAGTAACCACAGAAAAACACTTAAAGATAATTAATTCAAACATAAAAAATAAATATTTATATATTCATAGAGGTAATTAAAATGTCACTAATTGGATGGAAGACAGTCTTAATGAACATATTTTACTATATTTTAGCAAACTGAAAAAACTATCCTAGACATTAGATTACAACATGCAAGACTTGACTTAAACCCTGACTTTATGCTACTAACGTATTTCTGTAGGTGGAAGGCTGGTCAGTCCAAACTGAAAGTTTATTAAAATTCCACGAATTGTATGAGAATTTTTATAAACATATTTCTTTGAATTTCTTTTATTGTATCCGACTGTTATTTTACTAAGATCTTCCACAGACCTTTTAGAACCTACAAGAAGACAGGATAATGTGTAACAATGGTCCTCTAGAACCTATGTCACGATCATGTGGAGGATTGACGGACCAAAACGCAGCATTTGGAAAGTAAGCCATCTTCTTTTATTTTTTAAAGATGACGAAAAATAAACACGACACGAAACACTTTAACAAAACGAACAAAACAACAAACGACCGTGAAGCTAAATAACGTTGTGCACTTACACACACAGGCTACAAACGTTCTGACATAGACAATTACTCACAACCAATGAAAGCCTATGGCTACCCTAAATAAGGCTCCCAATCAGAGACAACAGAAATCAGCTGTCTCTAATTGGGAACTCATTCAGGTAACCATAGACTCTCCTAGAACACTAAACATACATAGACAACACTAGACACATGTACTCCACACAAACCCATATACTATACCCAACAACCCCTTTACCATAAAAACACCCAAAACCAACAAAACACAAAACATTCCCCATGTCACACCCTGACCTAACTAAAATAATAAAGAAAACAAAGAATACTAAGGGCAGGGCGTGACAACCTAGAAGAAGACTGGAAGATGTGGTCTATTTATTCTGGAGGCACTGGAAAACCCAAAGAGAAAGCTGCTGAATTCAAACGGTTCCAAATCTGGTGGGTTCAGCTTGATAAAGACCCTGGCCGTAGCCAACAGCTTTATAAAGACCCTGGCCGTAGCCAACAGCTTTATAAAGACCCTGGCCGTAGCCAACAGCTTGATAAAGACCCTGGCCGTAGCCGACAGCTTGATAAAGACCCTGGCCGAAGCCGACAGTTTGATAAAGACCCTGGCCGAAGCCGACAGTTTGAAAAAGACCCTGGCCGTAGCCAACAGCTTGATAAAGACCCTGGCCGAAGCCGACAGCTTGATAAAGACCCTGGCCGAAGCCGACAGATTGATAAAGACCCTGGCCCCAGCCAACAGCTTGATAAAGACCCTGGCCGTAGCCGACAGCTTTATAAAGACCCTGGCCGAAGCCGACAGCTTGATAAAGACCCTGGCCGAAGCCAACTGCTTGATAAAGACCCTGGCCTTATCCAACAGCTTTATAAAGACCCTGGCCGTAGCCAACAGCTTTATAAAGACCCTGGCCGTAGCCGACAGCTTGATAAAGACCCTGGCCGTAGCCAACAGCTTGATAAAGACCCTGGCCATAGCCAACAGCTTTATAAAGACCCTGGCCGTAGCCAACAGCTTTATAAAGACCCTGGCCGAAGCCGACAGCTTGATAAAGACCCTGGCCGTAGCCAACAGCTTTATAAAGACCCTGGCCGTAGCCAACAGCTTGATAAAGACCCTGGCCGAAGCCACCAGCTTGATAAAGACCCTGGCCGAAGCCAACAGCTTTATAAAGACCCTGGCCGAAGCCGACAGCTTGATAAAGACCCTGGCCGAAGCCGACAGTTTGATAAAGACCCTGGCCGTATCCGACAGCTTTATAAATATCCTGGCCATAGCCAACAGCTTTATAAAGACCCTGGCCATAGCCAACAGCTTGATAAAGACCCTGGTCAAAGCCAACAGCTTGATAAAGACCCTGGCCGAAGCCGACAGTTTGAAAAAGACCCTGGCCGTAGCCGACAGTTTGATAAAGACCCTGGCCGTAGCCAACAGCTTTTTAAAGACCCTGGCCGTAGCCAACAGCTTTATAAAGACCCTGGCTGTAGCCAACAGCTTTATAAAGACCCTGGTCGAAGCCGACAGTTTGATAAAGACCCTGGCCGTAGCCAACAGCTTGATAAAGACCCTGGCCGAAGCCGACAGTTTGATAAAGACCCTGGCCGAAGCCGACAGTTTGAAAAAGACCCTGGCCTTAGCCAACAGCTTGATAAAGACCCTGGCCGAAGCCGACAGCTTGATAAAGACCCTGGCCGAAGCCGACAGCTTGATAAAGACCCTGGCCGTAGCCAACAGCTTTATAAAGACCCTGGCCGAAGCCGACAGCTTGATAAAGACCC
The DNA here is from genome assembly GCF_029448725.1 of Salvelinus fontinalis. Lineage (NCBI taxonomy): Eukaryota > Metazoa > Chordata > Actinopteri > Salmoniformes > Salmonidae > Salvelinus > Salvelinus fontinalis. Next base: position 3,047,131 of record NC_074693.1, read on the forward strand.
TGGCCGAAGCCAACAGCTTGATAAAGACCCTGGCCATAGCCAACAGCTTTATAATGACCCTGCCCGTAGCCAACAGCTTTAGAAAGACCCTGGCCGAAGCCGACAGCTTGATAAAGACCCTGGCCGTAGCCAACAGCTTGATAAAGACCCTGGCCATAGCCAACAGCTTTATAAAGACCCTGGCCGTAGCCAACAGCTTTATAAAGACCCTGGCGGAAGCCGACAGCTTGATAAAGACCCTGGCCGTAGCCAACAGCTTTATAAAGACCCTGGCCGTAACCAACAGCTTGATAAAGACCCTGGCCGAAGCCACCAGCTTGATAAAGACCCTGGCCAAAGCCAACAGCTTTATAAAGACCCTGGCCGAAGCCGACAGCTTGATAAAGACCCTGGCCGAAGCCGACAGTTTGATAAAGACCCTGGCCGTAGCCGACAGCTTTATAAATATCCTGGCCATAGCCAACAGCTTGATAAAGACCCTGGCCATAGCCAACAGCTTGATAAAGACCCTGGTCAAAGCCAACAGCTTGATAAAGACCCTGGCCGAAGCCGACAGCTTGATAAAGACCCTGGCCGTAGCAAACAGCTTGATAAAGACCCTGGCCGAAGCCAACAGCTTTATAAAGACCCTGGCCGAAGCCGACAGCTTTATAAAGACCCTGGCCGTAGCCAACAGCTTAATAAAAACCCTCGTCGAAGCCGACAGTTTGATAAAGACCCTGGCCGTAGCCAACAGCTTGATAAAGTCCCTGGCCGTAGCCAACAGCTTTACAAAGACGCTGGCCGAAGCCAACAGCTTTATAAAGACCCTGGGAGTAGCCAAAAGCTTTATAAAGACCCTGGCCGTAGCCGACAGCTTGATAAAGACCCAAGCCGTAGCCAACAGCTTTACAAAGACCCTGGCCGTAGCCAACACCTTGATAAAGACCCTGGCGGAAGCCGACAGCTTGAAAAAGACCCTGGCCGTAGCCAACAGCTTTATAAAGACCCTGGCCGTAGCCAACAGCTTGATAAAGACCCTGGCGGAAGCCGACAGCTTGAGAAAGACCCTGGCCGTAGCCGACAGTTTGATAAAGACCTTGGCCGAAGCCGAGAGCTTGATAAAGACCCTGGCCGTAGCCAACAGCTTGATAAAGACCCTGGTCAACAGCTTGATAAAGACCCCTTTGAACGTACAGGGCAGGACCTTGTGACTGTCTGTCTGTTTACCACTCTAACGTGTTACCATCAGGGTCAGTCACTACACTAGAATAAACCAGAGATTCATTTTATTCTCAAAGCTCACTGATTGTCTCAGAAGCAGCGCAAGCCATTGGCTGTTTCGAAGGTCATCCCCATGCCGACCAAACAGGGGGAAATGATGTAAATATCCAACGCAAAGACATGATGATGAATATAGCGAGGCGATCTACATTCAGTACACAGGTTGTCATGTAGACTCGTGTGAATACAGAGCATCAGCTACTGCTTTGGAATTGTGAGGAATCACTTTTCCACTCATAAGGCAGCTTTCTTCATCACTACCCCTCAGAACGTTCAGAATCAGCTGTGTTCTCTGTTCTATTCTTAGGTTCTAAATTACAACCTGGGTCAGGACTCACAGGTGAAGAAGGACACTGGTGACTGATTGTTTTAGATATGAGGTAAACTCCATGTCTCCGGGTAACATTGTGTTTTAAAATCGCCATGTCTTTGCGTAGGAGGTTTGAGCATAAACGTGAAGGAACAAAGGGGGCCTACGGTCCGTAATTATTCTAGGAATGTATTTACATTCAGAAACGCAGTCAAGAAAAGTGGTCAATAAAGAAAAGTCCATTGTTGAATATGAGTGGTGGACGTCAGAGTAAGAGGAACATTCTCGTTAAGTTGAATGTTTCTACCTCCTTGATCTCCTTGATGTTGTGCTTTAATACCTTAGACATGCTAGGAAGAGGATATAGTTTAGTTGATGGCTTAAAATATCCCCCCACATAATTATTCCCTGTACATTGAGATCGATTTAGTATAATGTCATTAGTTAACTTTGTGTTGTCTTCATTTTGGCAATACCAGTATTCAGTAAAGTGACTTCTTCTTGTGCCAGGTTTCCTTTACCATTATAAAACATCAATGTGGGTCTGTAGTAATTTCTGTTGTCTTAAATTGGACTTTTTTCTTTTAATCGATGAGAATTGATTCTCCAATTAATTTTTGAGGAGAATGCCAACCCACCCCAAGCTCGCCCAAAACGTTCACTTTCTATCGGGCTCCCGAGTGGCGCAGCAGTCTAAGGGACTGTATCTCATTGCAAGAGATGTCACTACATTCCCTGGTTCAAATCCAGGTTGAATTACATCTGTGCTGTGATTGGGAGTTCCATAGGGCAGTGCACAATTTGTCCAGCGTCATCCGGGTTTGACTGGTGTAAGCAAACCCATTGTAAATAAGAATTTGTTCTTAACTGACTTGCTTAGTAAAGGTGAAAAATCATATTGCTGGGGGTTTCTCGTAAAAAGTAGATGTTGGAGTTAATCTTTTTTAAATAAGAAAGAATAGCTTAATTATTTTGTCTGTCTGAACATTTCAGTTGACATTCCATGTCATACGTGTGTTTGTATCTTAAGTATTACCCACAACACGTAATATTGAGGAGTCTTTACATATGTTTTGTCTCGTTTTGACTCCAATACATTATGTAAAGTGTTGACAGTGGTGGGAAAAGTGTCCAAATGTCATACTTGAGTAAAAGTCTAAATGTTATTTGGTTTTAAATATACCTAAATATCAAAAGTATAAATCATTTCAAATTCCTTATATAAAGCAAACCAGGCGGCAACATTTTATTTTTTTCTTTACCGATAGCCAGGGTTGCACTCTAACACTCAGATGTCATTTAAAAACAAAGCATTTGTGTTTCGTGAGTCCGACAGATCAGAGGCAGTACGGATAACCAGGGATAACCAGGGATGTTCTCTTGATAAGTGTGTGAATTGGACCATTTTCCTTCATGCCAAGCACTCAAAATGTAACGAGAACTTGTGGGTGTCAGGGAAAATGTTCGGCGTAAAAAGTACATACTTTTCTTTAGGAATGTATTGAAGTAAAGTACAGATACCCCCCCAAAAAAACTATGTAAGTAGTACTTTCAAGTATTTTTTACTCAAGTACGTAACACCACTAGGTGTTGCTACAATGAAAATAGTGTTGATCAATCATCAAGCTTCTTAGTGGGCATGTATTCACAAAGACATACACATACAAATAAACCCTCATGTTCATCTTTCACCTCCTCCCCTTGTCCCCTTCGATGCATCAAATCTGTCCTGTCCTGTTGCACAGTTGAGAGATTAGGTTCCTCCATAGTAGTAATTCCCTTTAATGCAGTTTATTGGTCAATGTCTCTATGCAATACAAAGAAAATAAACAGTATCAGTCAAAAGTTTGGACAGACTTACTCATTCCAGGGGTTTTCTTTATTTTTTTTACTATTTTCTACATTGTAAAATATTCGTGAAGACATCAAAGTATTAAAGAACACATATGGAATCATGTAGTAACCAAAAAAGCTTATTTTATATTTGAGATTCTTCAAAGTAGCCACCTGTCACGCCCTGACCATAGAGAGCCTTTTTATTCTCTATGTTGGTTAGGTCAGGGTGTGACTAGGGTGGGTCATCTAGGTTGTTGTATGTCTATGTTGGCCAGGTATGGTTCCCAATCAGAGGCAGGTGTTTATCGTTGTCTCTGATTGGGGATCATATTTAGGCAGCCATTTTCCCCACTGTGTTTTGTGGGATATTATTTGGAGTTAGTGCATGTTGCACCTCTTCAGTTATGGTTCGTTGTTTTTTTTTTTTTTTTTTTTTTTTTTTTGTAAGTTTCACGAAATAAAGATGTGGAACTTACACCACCCTTTGCCTTGATGACAACTTTGGACACTCTTGGCATTCTCTCAACCAGCTTCATGAGGTACTCACCTGGAATGCATTTCAATGTATTTATTTTATTTAACCTTTATTTAACTAGGCAAGTCTAGGCCAAACCCTTACCCAGAGGATGCTGGGACAATTGCGCGCCGCCCCATGGGACTCCCAATCAAGGCCGGTTGTGATACAGCCTGAAATAGAACCAGGGTCTGTAGTGATGCTGTGTTATGCCTTGTTAAAAGTTGATTTGTGGAGGAGGTGAGGGCCCTCGGAGTGTGGTGTCAGGAAAATAACCTCACACTCAACGTCAACAAAACAAAGGAGATGATCGTGGACTTCAGGAAACAGCAGAGGGAGCACCCCCCTATCCACATCGACGGGACAGTAGTGGAGAAGGTGGAAAGTTTTAGGTTCCTCGGCGAACACATCACGGACAAACTGAATTGGTCCACCCACACAGACAGCATTGTGAAGAAGGCGCAGCAGCGGCTGAAGAAATTCGGCTTGTCACCAAAAGCATTCACAAACTTCTACAGATGCACAATCGAGAGCATCCTGTCGGGCTGTATCACCGCCTGGTACGGCAACTGCTCCGCCCACAACCGCAAGGCTCTCCAGAGGGTAGTGAGGTCTGCACAACGCATCACCGGGGGCAAACTACCTGCCCTCCAGGACACCTACAGCACCCGATGTCACAGGAAGGCCATAAAGATCATAAAGGTGAACAACCACCCCGCTATCATCCAGAAGGCGAGGTCAGTACAGGTGCATCAAAGCAGGGACCGAGAGACTGAAAAACAGCTTCTATCTCAAGGCCATCAGACTGTTAAACAGCCACCACTAACATTGAGTGGCTGCTGCCAACATACTAACTCAACTCCAGCTCACTTTAATAATGGAAATTGATCAAAAATGTATCACTAGCCACTTTAAACAATGCCACTTAGTACACTATAAGCATATACATTATATTATCATCTACTGCATCTTGCCATCTTTATGTAATACATGTATCACTAGCCACTTTAAACTATGCCACTTTATGTTTGCATACCCTACATTACTCATCTCATATGTATAGACTGTACTCTACACCATCTACTGCATCTTGCCTATGCCGTTCTGTACCATCACTCATTCATATATCTTTATGTACATATTCTTTATCCCTTTACACTTGTGTGTATAAGGTAGTAGTTGTGGAATTGTTAGGTTAGATTACTCGTTGGTTATTACTGCATTGTCGGAACTAGAAGCACAAGCATTTCGCTACACTCGCATTAACATCTGCTAACCATGTGTATGTGACAAATAAAATTTGATTTGATTTTATAGTGTCAGTGTTCACAGTGTTATAGGCTGTATCGTGTTTACAGTGTGACGACCCTCCCACTCTGTCTGCCATATTCTCTCTCTGCTCTTGTCCCCTTATTAGGATGTCGGTGGGCGGAGTTGGGAGGGTCGTCAGCTACATGGGAAACACCTGGGCCCGGGTGTGTCCCAGGATAAATAGACCTCTTCCACATTCATTGACTCTCTCCATTTAGGCAGATTTTGGTTGTGGCTATTTGGTTTGTTTGTGTTGGCACCCTTCAACACCCCTAATTATCATATGTATACACGCAACCACTCACCTACACTACTGACTACACACACACACACCATTGTTAATTGTATTTACTTTACTTCAGTTAATAAATATATTTTGTTATTCTTTATGTCCATTTTGTCTCCCTTTTGTTACTGGCTTTGAGCCGGTTTGTGACAAGTGGGGGCTCATCCGGGATTTTGAACGTATTGTGTTTGGGAGAACGTGGAGTTAATGTTACATTTTGTAGGTGCTTTGTTTGCATATTTTGTTAGTTTGTTTGAGGTTGACCCAGTATTGGTTGCCTTGAGTGGTTTGGTTTGTCTACTGTGTTGGAGAGAGTACATTGGTTAGTTTCCAGGTCCCTGCCTAGCCTGGAAACTCTTGCTCTACTCGCTGTTGGGACATCGGTCTGAGGAGGTGAGTACAATCGGCTGTGTACCTCCAGTGGGAGATTTGGATAGGGTAGTGAGACTTGCTACCTGCCTTTTTTTCCCTGATAGGCTTAGCGACGTGTTTCATTTTAGAATATTTTGGGCATGGATGATGTTTGTTTTTGTGTGGTGTCTCTGTGGACTGAGCAGTGGCATCTTCCAGCGTGCTTATTTCCTTTCCTGCTACAGTGTGTAAATACCCACCGCAAATCCGCACGAAGACTAGGGTTGAGTTATAGTAGGTTTTGGGGAAGCTCCGTTTCTAATCTGTCTTCTGTGGTGCCCAGTGTGATTGTCATTTTTCTGTTTGTGGTCTGGTGTGCTCAGTAGATGGGAAGAGCGAATAATATATATATATATCAGTGCGTTGAGTTTTAAATGTTGCTTGTAAATGTATTTGCAATTCTTATAGAATGTACTACTTATATATCCAAGCCTTTTGCCTGCTTTACGTGATTAATTTGTTGAATTTCCATTGAATTGTTTGCTTTATTGTTAAATTTCTATATATATAAATGTTTTCTTTTTTTTTCTTGTGGCTATGGCATCTTACGTAGATGATTTAATTCGCAGTCCATCAGCGGAACTGTTAGAACAGCTCTTGAAAGTTGCTGAACACTACAAGGTTGAAATGAGTGATAAACGTCTGAAGAATTCTATTCAGTTATTATTGAAGGCCAATCTGATGGAGAGTGGTATTCTTGAAGTTACTGGGGCAGCCTCTGCTGAGGACTCGCCGTCTTCCCGATACGTTACAATGACCGCTCCATCAATTAGTCCTAGTAGTCTTCTTTTTGAACAGCAGAAAGAACTGCTTCTGTTACTGCTAGAGCACGATCGTGAGAAGATAGAGCACGATCGTGTAAAATATGAAAAGGAATTGGCATTTAAACAAGATATGGAGCATGCTACAACAAGAGCGTCTAGAACTGGTTAGGGAAGGAAAGCTCTCAGGGGAGAGTTTGCTCTGGCAAGGTGACCCAGATGTACCTAGGGGTTGTTGCTCTTTTGGTCGTGCCCCGGACACATTTGATGTTGTTGAACTCACGGTTGTTGCCTAAATTTAATGAAAAGGACCCTGAGACGTTCTTTTCTTTGTTTGAGCGTGTTGCTGACGCCAGGAGTTGGCCTGATTCCTCGCTCACCGCACTTTAATGTTGCAGTGTGTGCTGACTGGTAAAGCGCAGGAAGCATAATCAGCTCTTAGTGTAGCCGACAGTGTCAGTTATAAGGTTAAAATAGCTGTGTTACAGATTTACGAATTGGTCCCTGAGGCTTACCGCCAACGATTTAGAACTTTAAAAAGGGATGATAAACAGACTCATGTTGAGTTTGCGTGATAATTATCTTCACAGTTTAATCGCTGGTGTTCCGCCTCTGCAGTTATGACTTTCCAAGGGCTGTGTGATCTGATTATTTTAGAGCAATTTAAGGACACAATCCCTGATCGTATAGCCACGTACATTAACGAACCAAAAGTAAAGACTGTCGCTGAAGCTGCGGTTTTGGCGGACGAATATGTTTTGACTCACAAAAGTGTCTTTGCAGAGCCCCGTATTCGGAGTGAGCGGGGGCGTTCGGAGAAATTTGGGCCTCGCTCACCGATGTACTTTGGTTCCATTCAACTAGGCTTGAGCCTGACTCCCGTAGTAAAGCTGACTTTGGTCAAGAATGTCATTACTGTCAAGGTTCAGGTCATTGGAAAAAATGAATGTCCGTTTCTCAGGGCAAAGGGTAAATTCAGTACGTGTGATTACGGTAAATCTAAGCCTACGGCGTTAGCGGCGCCTGTTCCACATCAGTTCACTCATGACTCATGGTCTCAGGTCCAGGCGCATGTGAAAGTCCATATTCACCCAGACTATTTACCTTTCATTACGGAGGGTTTTGTGTCTATGTTAGGAAGTAAGGATTTAGTGCCAGTGGAGATCTTGAGAGACACAGGTGCCTCCGAATCGTTTGTGTTGGAGTCTGTGTTACCCTTTTCTGCTGAGACTGATTCGGGGAATAGTGTTCTAATTAGGGGAATAGGTTTGAACACTCTTTCAGTTCCATTGCATAAACTGATGTGGGATTGTGGACTGGTGAAAGGTGAGGTTGTTGTGGGGGTGCGTCCTTCGTTGCCTATTGAGGGTATCGACGTTATCCTCGGGAATAACTTGGCTGGTAAGCGTGTGTGGCCTGTCGTGTTTCCATCTCTAGTGGTTTCCACAAAGCCGTCAGTTGTTGAGATTCCTGATGAGAAGTAAACAGAATTTCCCAGAGGTGTTCAATGCGTGTGCAGTGGCGTGTTCTAGGAGTCGTGGTGAACTGGTCACTGTGCCGACTAATGAGAATACCACAAAGAAGTATGCCACTGCTTTCCCTGTTATTCCGTTATCTGTAACCCGCTCAGATCAAATCAATGCGCAACGGACTGACTCCACATTAGAAGAGTTGCGTGACCAAATTGTGCCTGTGGAACAGTTGGGAGATGTCGCCCATTGCTATTTTCTCCAAGAGGATGTCCTGATGAGAAAGTGGGTGTCTCATGGTAGCTGTTTTCTGGGGAAGGCGATTAGTCAGGTTGTTGTACCAGTTAACCTGTCTAGGATCAGCGTGGCGCTAGCGGCACCCCCCCCCCCCCCCACTGAAAAACCAGTGCCGCGAAATTCAAAAAAAATATTTTTTTAAAATATTTAACTTTCACACATTAAAGTCCAATACAGCTAATGAAAGACACAGATCTTATGAATCCAGTCAACATTTCCGATTTTTAAAATGTTTTACAGGGAAGACACAATATGTAAAGATGTACATCTATTACCTAAAAACACATTAGCATAATCCACCATCTTTTATTTGTCCACCAACACCAGTAGCCATCACCAATTCGGCTAAACTAAGATATTTATAGCCCCTAACCAACAAAAAAACTCATTAGATGACAGTCTGATAACATATTTATGGTATGGGATAGGTTTTGTTAGAAAAAAGTGCATATTTCAGGTATATGGCATAGTTTACAATTGCACCCACCATCACAAATGGACTAGAATAATTACAATGAGCAACGTGTTTACCTAACTACTAATCATCAAACATTTCGTAAAAATACACAGCATACACGAATCGAAAGACACAGATCCTGTGAATACAGACAATATTTCAGATTTTCTAAGTGTCTTACAGCGAAAACACAATAAATCGTTATATTAGCTTAGCACATAGCAATTAGCAGCCCAGCATTGATTCTAGCCAAAGTGAGCGATAAAAGTCAACATCGCCAAAAGATATTAATTTTTTCACTAACCTTCTCAGAATTCTTCCGATGACACTCCTGTAACATCACATTACAACATGCATATACAGTTTGATCGAAAATGTTTATATTTAGCCACCAAAATCATGGTTAGACAATGTGAAATGTAGACAAGCTGGTAAAGAAAACGTCCTTGCGCCACTTAGACAGTGATCTACTCTTATACATAAATACTCATAAACGTGACTAAAAAATATAGGGTGGACAGGGATTGATAGACAATTTAATTCTTAATACAATTGCGTTATTACATTTTTTAATTTATCCTTACTTTTCAATACAGTTTGCGCCAAGCGAAGCTACGTCAAAAAACATGGCGTCCTAAGCCACTAAAATGTTTCGACAGAAACACGATTTATCATAATAAAAATGTCCTACCTTGAGCTGTTCTTCCATCAGTATCTTGGGCAAAGGATCCTTTCTTGGGAGAAATCGTCTTTTGGTGGAAAGCTGTCCTCTTGCCATGTGGAAATGTCAACTACGTTCGGGATGAACTGAAAAGCGTGCCCAACTTTTCACATCGTTGCAAAAATAAATGTCCCAAAATCGCACTAAACGGATATAAATTGCTATAAAACGCTTTAAATTAACTACTTTGTGATGTTTGTAACTCCTATAACGAGTGAAAAGATGACCGGAGAAATATAACAGGCTAAACTAACGCTTGGAACAGGAGAGGGTCGGTGTCTTCCACGCGCGTTACGCAGCAAGAAAAGACTTGCTAGCTAAAGGTTTTTTTCATTTGTAGGGCCTGTGAACGAGCAATCGAGCCCGTTGGAATCGTCATCACGTAAAGGCATCCAGGGGAAGACGTAAGAAGTGTCCGTATAGTCGTATAGCAACGACAGAGCCCTTTTAAATGACTTCAGAAAAGTGGCCAACGTTTCTCAAATCTGACTCCATGTCAGGGAAATTGCTGTAGAATGGGCTCTGTTCCACTTAGAGACAAAATTTCAACTCCTATAGAAACTATAGACTGTTTTCTATCCAATAATAATAATAATATGCATATTGTACGATCAAGGATTTTGTGGGAAGCCGTTTAAAAAATTAGCCACATTAGCATAAATAGTCTAAACAGCGCCCCCATCCCCAACAGGTTAAGCTTTGTGAGTTGGTTTTGACAACTTCTCACAACGACGTTGCTGGACATATGGGTGTGAGGAAAACATACCATCGCATATTAAGACATTTCTTTTGGCCTAGATTAAAGAGGGATGTTTCTGATTTCATCAACTTGTCACATCTGTCAATTAACTGGTAAACCTAATCAAGCTATTAAGCCGGTACCACTGTTTCCCATTCCTATACTCAGCCAACCTTTTGAGTATCTGATCATTGACTGTGTGGGTCCTTTGCCTTGTTCTAAAAAGGGTAGTAGTTACCTGTTCACTGTGATGTGTCAGCCCACTAGGTTTCCTGCTGCCTATCCTCTCCGGTCTATCACGACTAAGTCTGTGTTAAAAGCTTTGACTCAGATTCTCTCACTGTTTGGAATCCCTAAGGTCATTCAGAGTGATCAAGGATCTAATTTCACTTCTAACCCGACGATTGCATACTGCAGGGTAGATTGAAAAATTCAGAGACACTGGATATTTTAGACGGCCTTCTCACTCATCTACCTGTTGATGGGCGAAAAGAGATGGTTGGTCTGATTCTGAGATTTCCAGGTTTGTTTTCAGATACACCAACACGTACAAACTTAATAGAACATGATATTGACATTGGAGATGCTGAACCCTTTCGTCAGAGGTTCTATAGAGTTTCTTCAGAGAAACTGCGTTGTCTGGATGCTGAGGTCAGGTACATGCTGAAGAGTAAGAGAGCAGAGCCTTCTTTCTCCAGCTGGGCTTCTCCCTGTATCTTGGTCAGAAAACCGGATGGAACAAACCGATTTTGTACAGACTACCGTAAGGTCAACAGTGTCACTAAGCCAGATTCATTTCCTCTTCCTCGGATGGAGGACTGCGTTGATCAAGTCGGGGCAGCTATGTTTGTGAGTAAATTTGACCTGTTAAAAGGCTATTGGCAGGTGCCACTGACGACTAGGGCACGTGAAATCTCTGCCTTTATCACACCCTCTGGTCGGTACTTGTATTCAGTTATGAGTTTCGGACTGCGTAATGCACCTGCCACTTTTCAGCGACTTATGAACAGGGTTGTCTCTGGTCTGGCCGGGTGTGCTGTTTATCTGGACGATGTAGTGATATATGCAGATGCATGGGAGGAACATGTATTCAAGCCTTATTTGAACGTCTGGCTGCGGGTCGCCTCACGATCACGATCAATCTGGCTAAATGTGAGTTTGCTCAGGTGACTGTTACATACCTTGGAAAGGTGGTTGGGCAGGGAGAAGTGCATCCTGTTCGAGCTAAAGTGGTGGCTATTGATGCGTTTCCACCACGAACTACTAAAAAGGAACTGATGCGTAACCCCTCATCAATTTGGGATGTAGAGGCTGGTACGTTGTTCCGGGGTCCATGTTGGTCCCCGGTTATATGGGGGGGGGGGGGGGTGTCTGCCATATTCTCTCTCTGCTCTTGTCCCCTTATTAGGATGTTGGTGGGCGGAGTTGGGAGGGTCGTCAGCTACATGGGAAACACCTGGGCCCGGGTGTGTCCCAGGATAAATAGACCTCTTCCACATTCATTGAGGAGACTCTCTCCATTCAGGCAGATTTTGGTTGTGGTGTTTTTGTGGCTATTTGGTTTGTTTGCGTTGGCACCCTTCAACACCCCTAATTATCACATGTATACACACAGCCACTCACTTACACTACTGACTACACACACACACACCATTGTTAATTGTATTTACTTTACTTCAGTTAATAAATATATTTTGTTATTCTTCATCTCCATTTTGTCTCCCTTTTGTTAGGGCCTTTGCTCCGGTTCGTGACAAGTGTCAGTGTTATAGGCTGTAGAGTGTTTACAGTGTCAGTGTTAAAGGCTGTATGACACTTCATCTCTGTCTTTTTTACATACGGGTCATTTCAATTCTTCCCACCCACTCAGGCCTTTGTAGCCAATCGGCTGGGAGCTCTCAAAAATAATTCTCCATACCATAACAATAGTTTAACCAAAAGCTGATGGCTACTGTCTACCAATGAATGGGTTGTCATTTAGGCTGCATGGCTAACAGTCATTAAAGTGTTATTCATTTAGTCAGATCACCTGAGAGGTGCTGTGATCGTCAGGACAGAGGTGAAGGGTCACTGGTGACACGTTGTTTTACCTGTAGAACTTGGACATACCTCATTAAGTGCACACTCTGTGCTATCAACTGAATGTGTGTGTGTATGCGCGCATGTGTGTGTACTGTGTGTAACCATTAAGTATATTCCCTGCACATCTCCTACATGAAATGGCTGTTGAAAGGAGTCCCTGAGGCTACAGGAATAGACAGCTACATTGTGCTTTATCTATTTTATGGATTTGAAACCAAGACAGAGAATGTGTTGATTAGAGCCGTAGTCTCGTCTCCTTCTGTGGTCTGCAGAACTACAGACAGACAGAGGTAATAGAACACAGATGTTTATTAGAGCCGTAGTCTCATCTCCTTCTGTGGTCTGCAGAACTACAGACAGACAGAGGTAATAGAACACAGATGTTTATTAGAGCCGTAGTCTCATCTCCTTCTGTGGTCTGCAGAACTACAGACAGACAGAGGTAATAGAACACAGATGTTTGTTAGAGCAGTAGTCTCATCTCCATCTGCTGTGTGTGTGTGTGTTCTGCTAGCCTTTCTAACTCTTACCTCAGTCACTGACCACCAATACACTGTTGAATCTACAACACAACTTTGAATTGTGTGTGTGTGCATGCATATACAGATGGGCTGCAAATTAGCTGCTAAGTGCCACATATTGGGTAGTTATAGACTGAGAACTGTCTCCTACACTGAGCTCTTGAAGACCCCTCGTTCTCCACAGTCGTGAATGTAGCCCTGAGCTCTTGATTTAAGACCCCTCGTTCTCCACCGTCTCAGATGTAGCCCTGAGCTCTTGATTTAAGACCCCTCGTTCTCCACAGTCTCAGATGTAGCCCTGAGCTCCTGATTTAAGACCCCTCGTTCTCCACAGTCTCAGATGTAGCCCTGAGCTCTTGATTTAAGACCCCTCGTTCTCCACAGTCTCAGATGTAGCCCTGAGCTCCTGATTTAAGACCCCTCGTTCTCCACAGTCTCAGATGTAGCCCTGAGCTCTTGAAGACCCCTCGTTCTCCACAGTCTCAGGTGTTGCTTCGCTAACAGCCACTATAGATAGAAACACATTATGACTACTGCTTCTCCATGACTGAATTATAGAATCTGGGTTACAATACAGTCTGCTGAGTTCAAATCTGCATCCCAAATGGCACCCTACTCCCTATTTAGTGCACTTATTTTGACCAGGGCTCAACAGGCTCTCATCAAAAGTAGTGCACTATATAGGAAATAGTGTGCCTTTTGGGAAGTAACCAAACATTCTGCATGGTAACAACAGCCTAGTGGACAAGAGAGCTAAGGGAACAGTTTAGTGGACAATAATACCCTCTAGGTCAGGTCTGCATGGTAACCACAGCCTAGAGGACAGAGAGGGTTAAGTTAACTCCTGACCCCTCCTGTCTCAGCCTCCAGTATTTATGCTGCAGTAGTTTGTGTCGGGGGGCTAGGGTCAGTCAGTTATATCTGGAGTACTTCTCCTGTCTCTTATCCGGTGTCCTGTGTGAATTTAAGTATTCTTTCTCTCTTTCTTTCTCTTTCTCGGAGGACCTGGCATGATGACTCCTTGCTGTCCCCAGTCCACCTGGCCATGTTGCTGCTCCAGTTTCAACTGTTCTGCCTGCGGCTATGGAACCCTGACCTGTCCACCGGACGTGCTACCTGTCCCAGACCTGCTGTTTTCAACTCTCTAGAGACAGCAGGAGCGGTAGAGATACTCTCAATGATCGGCTATGAAAAGCCAACTGACATTTACTCCTGAGGTGCTGACTTGCTGCACCCTCGACAACTACTGTGATTATTATTATTTGACCATGCTGGTAATTTATGAACATTTGAACATCTTGGCCATGTTCTGTTATAATCTCCACCCGGCACAGCCAGAAGAGGACTGGCCACCCCTCATAGCCTGGTTCCTCTGTAGGTTTCTTCCTAGGTTTTTTTTAGCCTTTCTAGGGAGTTTGTCCTAGCCACCGTGCTTCTACACCTGCATTGCTTGCTGTTAGGTGTTTTAGGCTGGGTTTCTGTACAGCACTTTGAGATATCAGCTGATGTAAGAAGGGCTATTTAAATACATTTGATTTGATTTGGAATAGACGAGTGGATAGAGAGAGCTACGGGAACATCCTAGTGGACAGGGAGAGCTACGGGAACATCCTAGTAGACAGGGAGCGCTACGGGAACATCCTAGTGGACAGGGAGAGCTACGGGAACATCCTAGTAGACAGGGAGCGCTACGGGAACATCCTAGTAGACAGGGAGAGCTACGGGAACATCCTAGTGGACAGGGAGAGCTACGGGAACATCCTAGTGGACAGGGAGCGCTACGGGAACATCCTAGTGGACAGGGAGAGCTACGGGAACATCCTAGTGGACAGGGAGAGCTACAGGAACATCCTAGTAGACAGGGAGCGCTACGGGAACATCCTAGTGGACAGGGAGAGCTACGGGAACATCCTAGCGGACAGGGAGCGCTAAGAGAACATCCTAGCGGACAGGGAGAGCAAAGGAAACATCCTAGTGGACAGGGAGAGCTACGGGAACACCCTAGCGGACAGGGGCAGCTAAGGGAACACCCTAGCGGACAGGGGCAGCTAAGGGAACACCCTAGTGGACAGGGGCAGCTAAGGGAACATCCTAGTGGACAGGGGCAGCTAAGGGAACATCCTAGTGGACAGGGGCAGCTAAGGGAACATCCTAGTGGACGGGGGCAGCTAAGGGAACACCCTAGCAGACGGGGGCAGCTAAGGGAACATCCTAGCGGACGGGGGCAGCTAAGGGAACATCCTAGCGGACGGGGGCAGCTAAGGGAACATCCTAGCGGACGGGGGCAGCTAAGGGAACACCCTAGCGGACGGGGGCAGCTAAGGGAACACCCTAGTGGACAGGGGCAGCTAAGGGAACACCCTAGTGGACAGGGGCAGCTAAGGGAACACCCTAGTGGACAGGGGCAGCTAAGGGAACACCTTAGTAGACGGGGGCAGCTGAGGGAACACCCTAGTGGACAGGGAGAGCAAAGGAAACATCCTATTGGACAGGGGCAGCTAAGGGAACACCTTAGTAGACGGGGGCAGCTAAGGGAACCTCCTAGTGGAAAGGGAGAGCAAAGGAAACATCCTAGTGGACGGGCGCAGCTAAGGGAACACCCTAATGAACAGGGAGAGCAAAGGAAACATCCTAGTGGACAGTGGCAGCTAAGGGAACATCCTAGTGGACAGGGGCAGCTAAGGGAACATCCTAGTGGACAGGGGCAGCTAAGGGAACATCCTAGTGGACGGGCGCAGCTAAGGGAACACCCTAGCAGACGGGGGCAGCTAAGGGAACATCCTAGCGGACGGGGGCAGCTAAGGGAACAGTTTAATCTGTTGACTCCTGACTCTGATGAATGTGGTTACCAGGAAGCACATGTTATTTCCGGTACCACGACAACACGCCACAAGTGGAATTTCACCTTTCTTGGGTTTCTTTTTGCATTCATTTCCAGTATGATTTAATTCATTGTCACTTTATTTGTCTGGAGGAGCTGTTAATTAATAACAACACCTTGAAGAACTGTGAGGGTTTTGGTACACCAGGAGTACATTCATTTCCGATGGAACGCTGCGTTTACCTTGCAAGGTTGTGTTGCAGAGTTCTGTGTTCTGTGTGGTTCGTACATTGGATAAATATTTTGGTAGATTACATGTTGGGTTACATAAAGAAAACCATTTGACTGCAGAATTAATTACTCAGCATTGATGCAACGACTTTTTGTCGGTCGGATAAAGGCGGAACAGTGAAACGTTTACAGGCCCTTCCCAACAATGCAGAGAGAAATTATAACACGAGGAATAAATACACAATGAGTAACGATAACATTGCTATATACAGTACACAGGGTACCAGTACTGAGTCAATGTGCAGGGTACGAGGTAATCTCTGCCTATCCCAGTCTGCTGTCCCCACATGCTTCAAGATGTCCACCATTGTTCCTCTACCCATGAGAGCAAAGGTAACTGAACTAAATGACTACTGCCCCGTAACACTCACTTCTGTCATCATGAAGTGCTTTGAGAGACTAGTCAAGGACCATATCACCTCCACCTTACCTGCCACCCTAGACCCACTCCAATTTGCTTAACGCCCCAATAGATCAACACTCGATGCAATGGCCACCATACTGCACACTGCCCTATCCCATCAGGACAAGAGGAATACCTATCCAAGAATGCTGTTCATTGACTATAGCTTCGCACGGGGAGACGCACGGGGAGACACAGGGAGACGCACGGGGAGACACAGGGAGACGCACGGGGAGACACAGGGAGACGCGCGGGGAGACACACGGGGAGACACGGGGAGACGCACGGGGAGACACAGGGAGACGCACGGGGAGACACAGGGAGACGCACGGGGAGACACAGGGAGACGCGCGGGGAGACACGCGGGGAGACACGCGGGGAGACACGCGGGGAGACACAGGGAGACGCACGGGGAGACACAGGGAGACGCAGGGAGACGCACGGGGAGACACGCGGGGAGACGCACGGGGAGACGCACGGGGAGACGCAGGGAGACGCACGGGGAGACGCAGGGAGACGCACGGGGAGACACAGGGAGACACGGGAGACACAGGGGGAGACGCACGGGGAGACACACGGGGAGACGCACGGGGAGACATGGGGAGACACAGGGGGAGACGCACGGGGAGACATGGGGAGACACAGGGGGAGACGCACGGGGAGACATGGGGAGACACAGGGGGAGACGCACAGGGAGACGCACGGGGAGACACACGGGGAGACGCAGGGGGAGACACACGGGGAGACGCACGGGGAGACACAGGGAGACGCACGGGGAGACACAGGGAGACGCACGGGGAGACACAGGGAGACGCACGGGGAGACACACGGGGAGACGCACGGGGAGACACAGGGAGACGCACGGGGAGACGCACGGGGAGACACACGGGGAGACGCAGGGGGAGACGCACGGGGAGACGCACGGGGAGACGCACGGGGAGACGCACGGGGAGACACAGGGAGACACGGGAAGACGCACGGGGAGACACACGGGGAGACGCACGGGGAGATGCAGGGGGAGACGCACGGGGAGACACGGGGAGACACAGGGGGAGACGCACGGGGAGACACAGGGAGACGCACGGGGAGACGCACGGGGAGACACACGGGGAGACGCAAGGGGAGACGCAGGGAGACGCAGGGAGACGCACGGGGAGACACACGGGGAGACACACGGGGAGACACAGGGGGAGACGCAGGGAGACGCAGGGAGACGCACGGGGAGACGCACGGGGAGACACACGGGGAGACGCACGGGGAGACGCACGGGGAGACGCACGGGGAGACGCACGGGGAGACACAGGGGGAGACGCACGGGGAGACGCACGGAGACGCACGGGGAGACGCAGGGAGACGCACGGGGAGACACAGGGGGAGACACAGGGGGAGACACAGGGGGAGACACACGGGGAGACGCAGGGAGACACAGGGAGACGCACGGGGAGACGCAGGGAGACGCAGGGAGACGCACGGGGAGACGCACGGGGAGACACAGGGGGAGACACACGGGGAGACGCAGGGAGACGCAGGGAGACGCACGTGGAGACACGGGGAGACGCACGGGGAGACGCAGGGAGACGCACGGGGAGACGCACGGGGAGACACGGGGAGACGCACGGGGAGACACACGGGGAGACGCACGGGGAGACACAAAAATTGTGCACAATATACGGAATAGAGTGCCATTTGTGCCGAACACCAAACCTGTCTGTTGTTTGTGATGAGGCTAGCTACAGTCCAATAGCTATAGTTAGTATGATGCTAGCTACAGTTAGCTGTGGTTAGTATGATGCTAGCTACAGTTAACTGTGGTTAGTATGATGCTAGCTACAGTTAGCTGCGGTTAGTATGATGCTAGCTACAGTTAGCTGTGGTTAGAATGATGCTAGCTACAGTTAGCTGTGGTTAGAATGATGCTAGCTACAGTTAGCTGTCGTTAGTATGATGCTAGCGACAGTTAGCTGTAGTTAGTATGATACTAGCGACAGTTAGCTGTGGTTAGTATGATGCTAGCTACAGTTAGCTGTGGTTAGTATGATGCTAGCTACAGTTAGTTGTGGTTAGTATAATGTAGGAGGAGAGGTTTGTAATGATGCTAGCTCCAGTTAGCCGTGTTAAGTATTATGCTAGCTACAGATAGCTGTGGTTAGTATGATGTAGGAGGAGAGGTTTGTAATGATGCTAGCTACAGATAGCTGTGGTAAGTATGTTGCTAGCTACAGTTAGCTGTGGTTAGTATGACGCCAGATACAGTTAGCTGTGGTTAGTATGATGTAGGAGGAGAGATTAGATGTAGTTAGTATGATGCTAGCTACAGTTAGCTGTAGTTAGTATGATGCTAGCTACAGTTAGCTGTGGTTTGTAATGATGCTAGCTCCAGTTAGCTGTGGTTAGTATGATGCTAGATACAGTTAGCTGTGGTTAGTATGCTGCTAGCTCCAGTTAGCTGTCGTTAGAATGATGTAGGAGGAGAGGTTTGTAATGATGCTAGCTCCAGTTAGCCGTGTTAAGTATTATGCTAGCTACAGTTTGCTGTTGTTAGAATGAAGCAGATGAAATATGAAAGAGAGAAGGATTCATAGTTGAAGAGAAGGAGCTGTTTCTGTTTTTCCCCGTTGAACTATTCCTGCTGTCATGAGACGGTGTGTGTGTGTGTGTGTGTGTGTGTGTGTGTGTCTTCCTTCTGTCATACTTTCTCTAACTTCTTGTCACGAACTACACTGTGGTGAACAGACTTTCAAAATGTGCTGCTTTCTAAAGTTTTATACTGTAGCTTTCAGTGGTGCGATGAACACAAGACTGGAGCTATTGTCCCATTCTTTTCAGATTACATATCTCTCGCAGGCGTGCATCCCAAATGGCAATCTATTCCCTATGGGTTCTGGTCAAAAGTAGTGCACTAAAATAGGGAATAGGGTGTCACCCTGGTTAAAAGTAGTGCACTAAATAGGGAATAGGGTGTCACCCTGGTCAAAAGTAGTGCACTATATCGGAAATAGGGTGCCATTTTGAGACGCAAACACTGTATGTTCCAGAATCCCAGCTGCATGTCGAGACGATTAATCACGTAGATGGAAATGAAACCTGTATGGCTTCACACAGAGTATAAATGGTGTATTCTTCACACGGAGTGAGTGGATAAATGGTTGACAGCTCACGGAACATTTCACTTTCTTCAGCGAAAGAGAAATCAAATGAAACAAGCAAAAAAAAAAAGGTGAAAGCCTGAATAAATTTAACCGTGATTGATTTTGTCTCATTGTTGACTCTACTTGTATTTCAGAGTTTGTGTTATGTGGAGACGTACAGACGCACTGGGCACTGAGGAAACGGGGTTTCCTGTTTGAGCCTGGAAATAATGTTTGCACACCTCTAACAAGCTGAGTTCGAGCTGCATCTCGTCCTCCCGATACACGCCTTCTTCCCCTCGATGAAAAGCAAAGAAAAGTTTCTAATGAAGTAGTCCGGAGCCTTAGTCAGGGAACCTAAATTCACTTTTCATCATCGTTCTTGATTAGGTGGGCTACGTGGTGCAGGTGTTAGTGTGTGAGCCTCTCTGTCTTTGTGTGTGTGTGTGTGTGTGTGTGTGTGTGTGTGTGTGTGTGTGTGTGTGTGTGTGTGTGTGTGTGTGTGTGTGTGTGTGTGTGTGTGTGTGTGTGTGTGTGTGTGTGTCTCTCTCTGTCTTTCTGTGTGTGTGAGTCTCTCTGCCTTTCTGTGTGTGTGAGTCTCTCTGTCTGTGTGTGTGTGTGTGTGTGTGTCTTTCTGTGTGTTTGTGTGTCTTTCTGTGTGTGTGTGTGTGTGCCTTTCTAT
Source organism: Salvelinus fontinalis (assembly GCF_029448725.1). NCBI lineage: Eukaryota > Metazoa > Chordata > Actinopteri > Salmoniformes > Salmonidae > Salvelinus > Salvelinus fontinalis. The sequence continues at coordinate 3,067,434 of NC_074693.1, forward strand.
GTGTGTGTGTGTGTGTGTGTGTGTGTGTGTGTGTGTGTGTGTGTGTGTGTGTGTGTGTGTGTGTGTGTGTGTGTGTGTGTGTGTGTCTTCCTCAGAACCAGGTATTTACTGGAATAAGAGAGGCAACATTCTGAAGCACAGAACTATAGAACTACAGAACTACAGAACCACAGAACCACAGAACCACAGAACCACAGAACTACAGAACCACAGAACCACAGAACCACAGAACTACAGAACCACAGCACTACAGCACTACAGAACTACAGAACTACAGAACTACAGAACTACAACACTACAGAACTACAGAACTACAGAACTACAGAACTACAACACTACAGAACTACAGAACTACAGAACCACAGAACTACAGAACCACAGCACTACAGCACTACAGAACTACAGAACTACAGAACTACAGAACTACAACACTACAACACTACAACACTACAGAACTACAGAACCACAGAACCACAGCACTACAGCACTACAGAACTACAGAACTACAGAACTACAGAACTACAACACTACAACACTACAGAACTACAGAACTACAGAACCACAGAACTACAACACTACAACACTACAGAACTACAGAACTACAGAACTACAGAACTACAACACTACAGAACTACAGAACTACAGAACCACAGAACTACAGAACCACAGCACTACAGCACTACAGAACTACAGAACTACAGAACCACAGAACTACAGAACCACAGCACTACAGCACTACAGAACTACAGAACTACAGAACTACAGAACTACAGAACTACAGAACTACAACACTACAGCACTACAGAACTACAGAACTACAACACTACAGCACTACAGAACTACAACACTACAGCACTACAACACTACAGAACTACAGAACTACAGAACTACAACACTACAGAACTACAGAACTACAACACTACAGAACTACAGAACTACAACACTACAGAACTACAACACTACAACACTACAACACTACAGAACTACAGCACTACAGCACTACAGAACTACAACACTACAACACTACAACACTACAGAACTACAACACTACAGCACTACAGAACTACAACACTACAGAACTACAGCACTACAGCACTACAGAACTACAGAACTACAGAACTACAACACTACAGCACTACAACACTACAACACTACAGAACTACAGCACTACAGAACTACAACACTACAGAACTACAGAACTACAGAACTACAGAACCACAACACTACAGAACTACAGAACTACAGAACTACAGCACTACAGCACTACAACACTACAACACTACAGAACTACAGCACTACAGAACTACAACACTACAGAACTACAGAACTACAACACTACAGCACTACAGCACTACAACACTACAGAACTACAGCACTACAGCACTACAGAACTACAGAACTACAGAACTACAACACTACAGAACTACAGCACTACAGAACTACAACACTACAGAACTACAGCACTACAACACTACAGAACTACAGCACTACAACACTACAGCACTACAGAACTACAGAACTACAGAACTACAACACTACAGAACTACAGCACTACAACACTACAGAACTACAACGCTACAGCGCTACAGAACTACAACACTACAACACTACAGAACCACAGAACTACAGAACTACAACACTACAGCACTACAACACTACAGAACTACAGAACTACAGAACTACAGAACTACAGCACTACAACACTACAGCACTACAGAACTACAGAACTACAGCACTACAACACTACAGCACTACAGCACTACAGCACTACAGCACTACGAAACTACAGAACTACAACACTACAGAACTACAGCACTACAGCACTACAGAACTACAGAACTACAGAACTACAGAACTACAGAACTACAGCACTACAGAACCACAGAACTACAGCACTACAGAACTACAACACTACAGAACTACAACACTACAGCACTACAGCACTACAGAACTACAGCACTACAACACTACAGAACTACAGAACTACAGAACTACAGAACTACAGAACTACAGAACTACAGCACTACAACACTACAGAACTACAACACTACAGAACTACAGAACTACAGCACTACAACACTACAGAACTACAGAACTACAGCACTACAGCACTACAGCACTACAACACTACAGCACTACAGAACTACAACACTACAGAACTACAGAACTACAGCACTACAGCACTACAACAATACAGAACTACAACACTACAGCACTACAGAACTACAGAACTACAGCACTACAACACTACAGAACTACAGAACTACAGAACTACAGAACTACAGAACCACAGCACTACAGAACTACAGAACTACAGCACTACAACACTACAGAACTACAACACTACAGAACTACAGCACTACAGCACTACAGCACTACAGAACTACAGCACTACAACACTACAGCACTACAGCACTACAGCACTACAGAACTACAGCACTACAGAACTACAACACTACAGAACTACAACACTACAGAACTACAACACTACAGCACTACAACACTACAGCACTACAGCACTACAGCAACACTACAACACTACAGAACTACAACACTACAGAACTACAGAACTACAGCACTACAACACTACAACACTACAGAACTACAGAACTACAGAACTACAACACTACAACACTACAGAACTACAACACTACAGAACTACAGCACTACAGCACTACAGAACTACAACACTACAGAACTACAGCACTACAGAACTACAGAACTACAGAACTACAGCACTACAGAACTACAGAACTACAGAACTACAGAACTACAGAACTACAGAACTACAGCACTACAACACTACAGAACTACAACACTACAGAACTACAGAACTACAGCACTACAACACTACAGAACTACAGCACTACAGCACTACAGAACTACAGCACTACAGAACCACAGAACTACAGCACTACAGAACTACAACACTACAGAACTACAACACTACAGCACTACAGCACTACAGAACTACAGCACTACAACACTACAGAACTACAGAACTACAGAACTACAGAACTACAGAACTACAGAACTACAGCACTACAACACTACAGAACTACAACACTACAGAACTACAGAACTACAGCACTACAACACTACAGAACTACAGAACTACAGCACTACAGCACTACAGCACTACAACACTACAGCACTACAGAACTACAACACTACAGAACTACAGAACTACAGCACTACAGCACTACAACAATACAGAACTACAACACTACAGCACTACAGAACTACAGAACTACAGCACTACAACACTACAGAACTACAGAACTACAGAACTACAGAACTACAGAACCACAGCACTACAGAACTACAGAACTACAGCACTACAACACTACAGAACTACAACACTACAGAACTACAGCACTACAGCACTACAGCACTACAGAACTACAGCACTACAACACTACAGCACTACAGCACTACAGCACTACAGAACTACAGCACTACAGAACTACAACACTACAGAACTACAACACTACAGAACTACAACACTACAGCACTACAACACTACAGCACTACAGCACTACAGCAACACTACAACACTACAGAACTACAACACTACAGAACTACAGAACTACAGCACTACAACACTACAACACTACAGAACTACAGAACTACAGAACTACAACACTACAACACTACAGAACTACAACACTACAGAACTACAGCACTACAGCACTACAGAACTACAACACTACAGAACTACAGCACTACAGAACTACAGAACTACAGAACTACAGCACTACAGAACTACAGAACTACAGAACTACAGAACTACAACACTACAGCACTACAACACTACAACACTACAACACTACAGAACTACAGAACTACAGAACTACAACACTACAGAACTACAGAACTACAACACTACAGAACTACAGAACTACAGAACTACAACACTACAGAACTACAGCACTACAACACTACAACACTACAGAACTACAGCACTACAGCACTACAGAACTACAACACTACAGAACTACAGCACTACAACACTACAGCACTACAGCACTACAGAACTACAGAACTACAGCACTACAGAACTACAGCACTACAACACTACAAAACTACAGAACTACAGCACTACAGAACTACAGAACTACAGAACTACAGAACTACAGAACTACAGAACTACAGAACCACAGAACTACAGAACTACAGAACTACAGAACTACAGAACCACAACACTACAGAACTACAGCACTACAACACTACAGAACTACAGAACCACAGAACTACAGAACTACAGAACTACAGAACCACAGAACTACAGAACTACAGAACCACAGAACTACAGAACTACAGAACTACAGAACCACAACACTACAGAACTACAGCACTACAGAACTACAGAACTACAGAACCACAGAACTACAGAACTACAGAACCACAGAACTACAGAACTACAGAACTACAGAACTACAGAACCACAGAACTACAGAACTACAGAACTACAGAACTACAGAACCACAGAACTACAGAACTACAGAACTACAGAACTACAACACTACAGAACTACAGCACTACAACACTACAGCACTACAGCACTACAGCACTACAGAACTACAGAACTACAGAACCACAGAACTACAGAACTACAGAACTACAGCACTACAGAACTACAACACTACAGAACTACAGCACTACAGAACTACAGAACTACAACACTACAGAACCACAGAACTACAGAACTACAGAACCACAGAACTACAACACTACAGAACCACAGCACTACAGAACTACAGAACCACAACACTACAGAACTACAACACTACAGAACTACAGAACCACAGCACTACAGCACTACAACACTACAGAACTACATCACTACAACACTACATCACTACAACACTACAGCACTACAGCACTACAGAACTACAGAACTACAGCACTACAGCACTACAGAACTACAGAACTACAGAACTACAGAACTACAGAACTACAGCACTACAACACTACAGAACTACAGAACTACAGCACTACAGCACTACAGAACTACAGAACTACAGAACTACAGAACTACAGAACTACAGAACTACAACACTACAGCACTACAGAACTACAACACTACAGAACTACAGCACTACAGCACTACAGAACTACAGAACTACAGAACTACAGAACTACAGAACTACAGAACTACAACACTACAGCACTACAACACTACAGAACTACAGAACTACAGCACTACAACACTACAGAACTACAGCACTACAGAACTACAGAACTACAGCACTACAGCACTACAGAACTACAGAACTACAACACTACAGCACTACAGAACTACAGCACTACAGCACTACAGAACTACAACACTACAGCACTACAGCACTACAGCACTACAGAACTACAGAACTACAGAACTACAGAACTACAGAACTACAACACTACAGAACTACAGAACTACAGAACTACAGAACTACAGAACTACAACACTACAGAACTACAACACTACAGAACTACAACACTACAGAACTACAGAACTACAACACTACAGAACTACAGAACTACAACACTACAGAACTACAACACTACAGAACTACAGAACTACAGAACTACAGAACTACAGAACTACAGAACTACAACACTACAGAACTACAACACTACAGAACTACAGAACTACAGCACTACAACACTACAGAACTACAACACTACAGAACTACAACACTACAGAACTACAGAACTACAGAACTACAACACTACAGAACTACAGAACTACAGCACTACAACACTACAGAACTACAACACTACAGAACTACAGAACTACAGCACTACAACACTACAGAACTACAACACTACAGAACTACAAATAATACTCATTTTATTTCCTCAGGTTCATAAGTACTGAAAAGGACGTACATTTTTATTTTTAAATGAGGAAAACCTTCAACCTATTTCAGAATAAAAATGTACATTTTGATTTTATTTAAAGATAAGAGAATGTTCATCTGCATTCTTAGACGTGTTGCTCATCAAACCGTGTGAGAATGGAAGGTACCAGACATTGGTACCTCAGTTCTTGTACCGGTTGTGGTTGGTGGAAGGAGAAGAGAACCAAAGTGCAGCGTGGTACGTATTCATAATCATTTAATAAAGAATGAATACCGAACAAAAAACAACAAACCGACAAACGAACAGTTCTGTAAGGTGCAAAACAAAAACACTAAACAGAAAATAACTACCCACAACCCCTAGTGGGAAAACAGGCTACCTAAGTATGATTCTCAATCAGAGACAACGATCGACACTTGCCTCTGATTGAGAACCATACCAGGCCAAACACACAGAAATATAACGAGTAGAACAAAACATAGAAAAGCAACATAGAATGTCCACCCCAACTCACGCCCTGACCAAACTAAAATAAAGACATAACAAAGGAACTAAGGTCAGAATGTGACAGTTCTATGATTGGTACCTCAGTTCTATGATTGGTTCCTCAGCTCTATGATTGGTACCTCAGTTCTATGATTGGTACCTCAGTTCAGAACGTGACAGTTCTATGATTGGTACCTCAGTTCTATGATTGGTACCTCAGTTCTATGATTGGTACCTCAGTTCAGAACGTGACAGTTCTATGATTGGTACCTCAGTTCTATGATTGGTACCTCAGTTCTATGATTGGTACCTCAGTTCTATGATTGGTACCTCAGTTCTATGATTGGTTCCTCAGTTCTATGATTGGTACCTCAGTTCTATGATTGGTTCCTCAGTTCTATGATTGGTACCTCAGTTCTATGATTGGTACCTCAGTTCTATGATTGGTACCTCAGTTCTATGATTGGTACGTCAGTTCAGAACGTGACAGTTCTATGATTGGTACCTCAGCTCAGAACGTGACTATGATTGGTACGTCAGTTCAGAACGTGACTATGATTGCCTATTCCACTTCTATGGTTAAAAGTGTTCCTCATATTGAAAATAGAACTTATATCTAAACACAGCAGGGTTTTTATTTTATTTTTTATAAGAAATAAAATAAAATAAACAATGACTTCAAATATGCTCTGTTTCGTTTCAGCCTGTTTCCTGTGTGTGTGTGTGTGTGTGTGTGTGTGTGTGTGTGTGTGTGTGTGTGTGTGTGTGTGTGTGTGTGTGTGTGTGTGTGTGTGTGTGTGTGTGTGTGTGTGTGTGTGTGTGTGTGTGTGTGTGTGTGTGTGTGTGTGTGTGTGTGTAGTGTGTGTCTTTGGGCTGTTGAAGTTATTTGCTGTAAATGTCACTTGGGACGTTGAGTGACAAAATAATGACAACATTTTTTTGAGGTAAGGCAATTTCCCGGAATTGAATGAGCAGGATGTGTGAGGGGCGAACAATATGTGCACTTACCTCCAGATTGGTCTCTGTGGCGATAGCTGTCTGACACATTTCTCAGAATGTGTTCAGACAAATGGACAGAAGCTCTCTCTCTCTCTCTCTCTCCACTCTCTCCACTCTCTCCTCACTCGCCCTCTCTCTCCTCTCGGAAATGGAAGGATGGAGTAACAGAAAATAAATACAGGTGGTTCACAGATGTCATCTCAAACCATTTCCTCTTTCTGTTTCTGTTTGTAATTACGATTCCCTTACTTATTGCCGCAGTGGACAGACAGACACATCGTCCAGTAGATTGTATGTAATAACCAGAAATTCCAACCCTTTTCGTATAAGCTTTTACTGTATCTAAAGATAATTTTACTGTATCTAAAGATAATTTTACTGTTTCTAAAGATGCTTTTACTGTATCTAAAGATGCTTTTACTGTTTCTAAAGATGCTTTTACTGTATCTAAAGATGCTTTTACTGTATCTAAAGATGCTTTTACTGTATCTAAAGATGCTTTTACTGTATCTAAAGATGCTTTTACTGTATCTAAAGATGCTTTTACTGTATCTAAAGATGCTTTTACTGTATCTAAAGACGCTTTACGTGTATCTCAAGATAATTTTACTGTATCTAAAGATGCTTTACGTGTATCTCAAGATAATTTTACTGTATCTAAAGATGCTTTTACTGTATCTAAAGACATTTTTACTACTGTATCTAACGAATATTACGATGGCGCCGGAGGGGAGGGCTGCCGTCTTATCCCCTCTTAACCTACCAACAGGACATTAAAAACTGCAATATCTTATGTTTCACAAGAGTCGTGGCTGAACAACGACATTAAGAACATACAGCTGGCGGGTTATACACTGTATCAGCAGGATAGAACAGCAGCCTCTGGTAAGACACGGGGTGGTGGGTTACACGCTGTATCAGCAGGATAGAACAGCAGCCTCTGGTAAGACAAGGGGGGGGGGGGGGGCAGGTTATACACTGTATCAGCAGGATAGAACAGCAGCCTCTGGTAAGACACGGGGTGGTGGGTTACACGCTGTATCGGTAGGACAGAACAGCAGCCTCTGGTAAGACACGGGGTGGTGGGTTACACGCTGTATCAGCAGGACAGAACAGCAGCCTCTGGTAAGACACGGGGTGGTGGGTTACACGCTGTATCAGCAGGATAGAACAGCAGCCTCTGGTAAGACACGGGGTGGTGGGTTACACGCTGTATCGGTAGGACAGAACAGCAGCCTCTGGTAAGACACGGGGTGGTGGATTACACGCTGTATCAGCAGGACAGAACAGCAGCCTCTGGTAAGACACGGGGTGGCAGGTTATACACTCTATCAGCAGGACAGAACAGCAGCCTCTGGTAAGACACGGGGTGGTGGGTTACACGCTGTATCGGTAGGACAGAACAGCAGCCTCTGGTAAGACACGGGGTGGTGGGTTACACGCTGTATCAGCAGGACAGAACAGCAGCCTCTGGTAAGACAAGGGGTGGCAGGTTATACACTCTATCAGCAGGACAGAACAGCAGCCTCTGGTAAGACACGGGGTGGTGGGTTACACGCTGTATCAGCAGGACAGAACAGCAGCCTCTGGTAAGACAAGGGGTGGCAGGTTATACACTCTATCAGCAGGACAGAACAGCAGCCTCTGGTAAGACACGGGGTGGGGACCTGTGCATATAAGTGACTAGCAGCTGGTGCATGATATCTAAGGAAGTCGCAAGGTTGTGCTTGCCAGAGGTAGAGTATTTCATGATAAGCTGTAGACCACACTATCTACCTGGAGTTTTCATCTGTATTTTTCGTACCTGTCTTACATACCATCACAGACTGATGCTGGCACTAAAACCACGCTCAATGAGCTGTTTACCAACATTAGCAATGAAGATAATGCGTGGGCGCTCCTAGTGGCCAGCGACTTTAATGCAGGGAAACTTAAATCAGTTTTACCTAATTTCTATCAGCATGTTAAATGTGCAATCAGAGGGGAAAAAAATTCCAGACCACCATTACTCCACACACAGAGATGTGTACAAAGCTCTCCCTCGCCGTCCATCTAGCAAATCTGACCATAATTATATCCTCCTGATTCCTGCTTACAAGCACAAACTAAAGCAGGAAAGCACCAGTGACTTGGTCTATAAAAAAGTGCATCGAGGACGGGGTCCCCACAGTAACTGTAAATGCATACCCCAACCTGAAGCCATGGATTACAGGCAACATGTGTACTGAGCTAAAGGCAGAGCTGCCGCTTTCAAGGAACAGAACTCTAACCCGGAAGCTTATAAGAAATCCTGCTATGCCCTCCGACGAACCATCAAACAGGCAAAGCGTCAATACAGGACTAAGTTCGAACCGTACTACATGCTCGTCGGATGTGGCAGGGCTTGCAAACTATTACAGACTACAAAGGGAAGCACAGCCGAGAGCTGCCCAATGACACGAGCCTACCAGACGAGCTAAACTGCTTATTTGCTCGCTTCGAGGCAAGTAACACTGAAACATGCATGAGAGCACCAGCTGTTCCCGGATGACTGTGTGACCACGCTCTCCGCAGCCGATGTGTGTAAGACCTTTAAACAGCTCAACAAACACAAGGCCAGACGGATAACCAGGATGTGTACTCCGAGCATGTGCTGACCACAAGTCCTTGTGCCCAAGAACACTAAGGTAACCTGCCTAAGTAACTACCAACCCGTAGCACACACGTCTATAATAATGAAATGCTTTGAAAGGCTGTGCATTGTACACATCAACACCATCATCCCAGAAACCCTAGACCCACTCCAATTTGTATACCGCCCCAACAGATCTACAGATGATGCCATCTCTACTGCACTCCACACTGCCCTTTCACACCTGGACAAGAAGAACACCTATGTGAGAATGCTATTCATTTACTACAGCTCAGCGTTCAACACCATAGTACCCTCAAAGCTCATCAATGAGCTAAGGATCCTGGGACTAAACACCTCCCTCTGCAACTGGATCCTGGACTCCCTGACGGGCCGCCCCCAGGTGGTAAGGGTAGGTAACACCACATCCGCCACGCTGATCCTCAACACGGGGGCCCTTCAGGGGTGTGTGCTCAGTCCCCTCCTGTACTCCCTGTTCACCTATGACTGCACGGCCAGGCACGACTCCAACACCATCATTAAGTTTGCAGATGACACAACAGTGGTGGGCCTGATCACCGACAACGATGAGACAGCCTATAGGGAGGAGGTCAGAGACCTGGCCGGGTGGTGCCAGAATAACAACCTATCCCTCAATGTAGCCAAGACCAAGACTAAGGAGATGATTGTGAACTACAGGAAAAAGAGGACCGAGCACGCCCCGATTCTCATTGACGGGGCTGTAGTGAAGCAGGTTGAGAGCTTCAAGATCCTCGGTGTCCACATCACCAACAAACTAATATGGTCCAAGCACACCAAGACAGTCGTGAAGAGGGCACGACAAAAATTAATTCCCCCATCGGGAGACTGAAAAGATTTAGCATGGGTCCTCAGATCCTCAAAAGGTTTTACAGCTGCACCATCGAGAGCATCATGATGGGTTGCATCACTGCCTGATATGGCAACTGCTCGGCATCCGATCGCAAGGCACTACAGAGGGTAGTAAGGCCCAATACATCACTGGGGTCAAGCTTCCTGCCATCGAGGACTTCTATACCAGGCGGTGTCAGAAGAAGGCCCTAAAAATGGTCAAAGACTCCAGCCACCCAAGTCATTGACTGTTCTCTCTGCTACCGCACGGCAAGCGGTACCGGAGTGCCAAGTCTATGGCCAAGTGGCTCCTTAATAGCTTCTACCCCCAAGACATAAGACTCCTGAACAGCTAATCAAATGCCTACCCAGACTAATTGCATTGCCCCCCCCCCCCCTCTTGCTGCTACTCTCTGTTAATATCTACGCATAGTCACTTGACTAACTCTTCCTACATGTACATATTATCTTAATTACCTCGACACCGGTGCCCCCACACATTGATATTGACTCTGTACTGGTACACCCTGTATATAGCCTCCACATTGACTCTGTACCGTAACACCCTGTATATAGCCTCCACATTGACTCTGTACCGTAACACCCTGTATATAGCCTCCACATTGACTCTGTACCGTAACACCCTGTATATAGCCTCCACATTGACTCTGGACCGTAACACCCTGTATATAGCCTCCACATTGACTCTGTACTGGTACCCCTTGTATATAGCCTCCACATTGACTCTGTACCGGTACCCCCTGTATATAGCCTCCACATTGACTCTGGACCGTAACACCCTGTATATAGCCTCCACATTGACTCTGGACCGTAACACCCTGTATATAGCCTCCACATTGACTCTGGACCGTAACACCCTGTATATTGCCCCACTATTGTTATTTACTGCTGCTCTTTAATCATTTGTTATTCTTATATCTCTTACTTTTTTTGTATATTTTCTTAAAACTTCATTGTTGGTTAAGGGCTTGTAAGTAAGCATTTCACTGTTGTATTCGGCGCATGTGAAAAATTGAATTTTATTTTACTGTATCTAAAGTCACTTTTACTGTATCTAGTCTATCTACTCTCCATGAAATCTACACACAATAACCCATAATGACCCTCTGCTATGAGATTCGAAATTGAGCTCAGGTGCATCCTTTTTCCATTGATCATCCTTGAGATGTTTGTACAACTTGATTGAAGTCCACCTGTGGTAAATCCAATTGATTGCACCTGATTTTAAAAGGCATACAACAGTCTATATATGGTCCCACAGTTAACAGTACATGTCAGCGCAAAAAACAAGCCATGAGGTCAAAGGAATTGTCCGTAGAGCTCCGAGACAGGATTGTGTCAAGGCACATATCTGGGGAAGGCTGCCAAAACATTTCTGCAGCATTGAAGGTCCCCAAGAACACATTGGCCTCCATTTGTAATTACATGGAAGAAGTTTGAAACCCACAAGCCTCTTCCTAGAGCTGGCCGCCCGGCCAAACTGAGCAATCGGGAGAGAAGGTCACCTCCCTGACCAAGGCCCAAGAACCCTATGGTCTCTCTGACAGAGCTCTAGATTTCCTCTGTGGAGATGGGAGAACCTTCCAGAAGGACAATCATCTCTGCAGCACTCCACCAATCAGGCCTTTATGGTAGAGTGGCTAGACAGAAGCCACTCCTCAGTAAAAGGCACATGACAGCCCGCTTGGAGTTTGCCAAAAGACACGTAAAGACTCAGACCATGAGAACAACATTCTCTAGGTCTGATGAAAGATTGAACTCTTTGGCCTGAATGCCAAGTGGAAGGTCTGGTGGAAACCTGGCACCATCCCTATGGTGAACCATGGTGGTGGTAGCATCATGATGTGGGGATGTTTTTCAGTGGCAGGTACTGGGAGACTAGTCAGGATCGAGGGAAAGTTGAATGGAGCAAAGTACAGAGAGATCCTTGATGAAAACCTGCTCCAGAGCGTTCAGGACCTCAGACTGGGGCGAAGGTTCACCTTCCAACAGGACAACGACCCTAAGCACACAGCCAAGACAATGCAGGAGAGGCTTTGGGATAAGTCTCTGAATGTCCTTGAGTGGCTCAGCCAGAGTCCGGACTTGAACCCGATCGAACATCTCTGGATAGACCTGAAAATAGCTGTGCAGCAACACTCCCCATCCAATCTGACAGAGCTTGAGAGGATCTGCAGAGAAGAATGGGAGAAACTCCCCGTGTGCCAAGCTTGTAGCGTCATACCCAAGAAGACCCTAATACCCTAGCATACCCAAGAAGACTCTAGAATACCCTAATACCCTAGCATACCCAAGAAGACTCGAGGCTGTGATTCTACAAAGTACTGAGTAAAGGGTCTGAATAATTATGTAAATGTGATATTTCAGTTACATTTTTTTAAATAAATTAGCAAACATTTCTAAAAAACATTTTTTTATTTGTGATTGTGTGTAGATTGATGAGGGGAAAACAATTTCATAAATTTCATAATAATGCAGAAACGTAACAAAATATGGAAAAAGTCAAGGGTTCCCGAAGACACTGTATATAGGAGAGGTTGCAATTTACACGATAAAATGGTCCATGACAACTGCCAGCCACAAAAGAAAATAAGCCAGGCTCCTTACGCCCTTTTCTGACTGGTAGCTATAAATACATAGATTTCACACAGTGCAGCAAAATGATATAGTGTAAACATTTCTGCCACCCACATACAGGAAAACAGTTCCAAAATAAATGACGGTATTACTTATTACGTGCTCCACCACACACGTTATCTACATTATTACATGTCCATGTGTTGTGTAAGTAAAAACCTCTCGTTCTCTCAAACAGAGAATTAGTGAACATAAAACTTCAATCAGGAGAAACGACAGGGATTATCCAGACGCAGTACATTGTAATGACCTAAAACATGACATTTCTACCTTTTTTTAGATTTTGTGGCATAGAGAAAGTTAAGATATCAGACAGGAGTATAAATAATACTCTGAGCAAAAGATTATGTTTCTTGGATTTTCATCCTCCAGGCATTATTTTCTAAAGGTCTTAATTATGTTATGTTGTAAATGTGAACATAAATTAATGCCACCACTTCAGACTACTCGGATGTTTTACTTGCGCTGTACCCAATTATTTATGAAAACTTGCTTGATGGGTCGATGTCCTCATTGTGGTTTTACAGACTTGTCTTAATACGTTTATGTACACACTTTATTAGAATATTTATGAAAATGCACATTGTTTTATTTGGTAACACTTACTTAGTTTCCCTCGACTCCAACCCCATTCGATCCATGGAACGGATATGGATGGAGCTATGTCTACATAAGGGTGGTGGTGTAAACACTACCCAATTGGTATACTTGAGTAAAATAATAGATACCTTTTAATAGACAGTTACTCAAGTAAAAGTGAAAGTCACCCCGTAAAAATACTACTTGAGTAAAAGTCTAAAAATATTTGGTTTTAAATATACTTAAGTATCAAAAGTAGAAGTAAAGGTATAAATAATTTCAAATTCCTTCTATAAAGCAAAGCGGACTCACCATGTTCTTGTTTTTAAAATGTAGTCATAGCCAGGGGCACACTCCAACACTTAGACATTATTTACAGATAGCCAGGGGCACACTCCAACACTTAGACATTATTTACAGATAGCCAGGGGCACACTCCAACACTTAGACATGATTTACAGATAGCCAGGGGCACACTCCAACACTTAGACATCATTTACAGATAGCCAGGGACACTCTCCAACACTCAGACATTATTTACAGATAGCCAGGGGAACACTCCAACACTTAGACATTATTTACAGATAGCCAGAGGAACACTCCAACACTTAGACATTATTTACAGATAGCCAGGGACACTCTCCAACACTCAGACATTATTTACAGATAGCCAGGGGAACACTCCAACACTTAGACATTATTTACAGATAGCCAGGGGAACACTCCGACATCATTTACAGATAGCCAGGGGAACACTCCAACACTCAGGCATCCTTTACAGATAGCCAGGGGCACACTCCAACACTCAGACATCATTTACAGATAGCCAGGGGCACACTCCAACACTCAGACATTATTTACAGATAGCCAGGGGCACACTCCAACACTTAGACATTATTTACAGATAGCCAGGGGCACACTCCAACACTTAGACATCATTTACAGATAGCCAGGGACACTCTCCAACACTCAGACATTATTTACAGATAGCCAGGGGAACACTCCAACACTTAGACATTATTTACAGATAGCCAGGGGAACACTCCAACACTTAGACATTATTTACAGATAGCCAGGGACACTCTCCAACACTCAGACATTATTTACAGATAGCCAGGGGAACACTCCAACACTTAGACATTATTTACAGATAGCCAGGGGAACACTCCGACATCATTTACAGATAGCCAGGGGAACACTCCAACACTCAGGCATCCTTTACAGATAGCCAGGGGCACACTCCAACACTCAGACATCATTTACAGATAGCCAGGGGCACACTCCAACACTCAGACATTATTTACAGATAGCCAGGGGCACACTCCAACACTTAGACATTATTTACAGATAGCCAGGGGCGCAATCCAACACTTAGACATTATTTACAAAATAATCGTTTGTGTTTAGTGAGTCCTCTAGAACAGAGGCAGAAGGGATTAACTTTTGTTCGCTTCATAAGTGTGTGAATTGGACCATTTTCATGCTAAGCATTCAAAATGTAAAGACTACTTTTGGGTATCAGGGAAAATTTATAAAGTAAAAAGTACAATATTTTCTTTAGGAATGTAGTGAAGTAAAAGTAAAAGTTGTCAAAAATACAAATAGTAAAGTACAGATACAAATCTACAAAAGCTCAGACGAAGGACTTGAGGCCGATACGTAAAGCTTATTAAAGAGCCGTGATACTAGCAAGAGCAGTGTGCGGGTTCCTTCTTTTATCTCACTGTATCTAAAGACTTTCAGAAAAGTACATTGAATCAAATACAGCAGACATCTTACCTTACAACGTTGCACTTCTTCTTCCCCTTCTTCTTCTCCCTCTTCTTCTTCTCCTCATTGTCCTGCTTCTTCTTCTTCACCTTCTCCTTCTTCTTCTCCTTGTCCTGCTTCTTCTTCTCCTGGTCCTGCTTCTCCTTCTCCTGCTTCTTCTTCTCCTTCTTCTTCTCCTTGTCCTGCTTCTCCTTCTCCTGCTTCTTCTTCTTCTCCTTCTTCTTCTTCTCCTCATTGTCCCGCTTCTTCTTCTTCTCCTTCTCCTTCTTCTTCTCCTTGTCCTGCTTCTTCTTCTCCTGGTCCTGCTTCTCCTTCCCCTTCTTCTTCTTCTCCTCATTGTCCTGCTTCTTCTTCTTCTCCTTCTCCTGCTTCTTCTCCTTGTCCTACTTCTTCTTCTCCTGGTCCTGCTTCTCCTTCTCATGCTTCTTCTTCTTCTTCTTCTTCTTCTTCTTCTTCTTCTTCTTCTTCTTCTTCTTCTTCTTCTTCTTCTTCTTCTTGTCCTGCTTCTTCTTCTCCTGCTTCTCCTTCTCCTGCTTCTTCTTCTCCTTGTCCTGCTTCTTCTTCTCCTTGTCCTGCTTCTTCTTCTCCTTGTCCTGCTTCTTCTTCTCCTTCGTCTCCTTCTCCTGGTCTTGCTTCTCCTTCTCCTGCTTCTTCTTCTCCTTCTTTTTCTCCGGTCCTGCTTCTTCTTCTCCTGGTCCTGCTTCTCCTTCTCCTGCTTCTTCTTCTCATTGTCCTGCTTATTCTTCCCCTGGTCCTGCCTCTTCTTCTCATTGTCTTGCTTCTTCTTCTCCTTGTTATGCTTCTTCTTCTTTGTGTCCTGTTTCCACTTCTCCTTCTTATTCTCCTGCTTCTTCTTCTTTGTGTCCTGCTTCTCCTTCTTCTTGTCCTGCTTCTTATTCTCCTGGTTCTTCTTCTTCGTGTCCTGCTTCTCCTTCTTCTTCTTCTTCTTCTTGTGCTGCTTCTTATTCTCCTGCTTCTTCTTCTTCGTGTCCTGCTTCTTCTTCTTCTTCTTCTTCTTCTTCTTCTTCTTCTTCTTCTTCTTCTTCTTCTTCTTCTTCTTCTGCTTCTTCTCCTGCTTCTTCTTCTTCGTGTCCTGCTTCTTCTCCTTCTACTTCTTCTTGTCCTTCTTCCTCTTCTTGTCCTTCTTCTTCTTGCCCTGCTTCTTCTCCTTCTTGTCCTGCTTCTTCTTCCCCTGGTCTTGCTGCCCCTTCTCCTTGTCCTGCTTCTTCTTCTCCTTGTACTGCTTTTTCTTCCCCTTGTCCTGCTTCTTCATCTCCTTCTTCTTCTCCTTGTTATGCTTTTTCTTCTTCATGTCCTGCTCCTCCTCCTTCTTCCTCTTCTTCTTGTCATGCTTCTTATTCTCCTGCTTCTTCTTCTTCGTGTCCTGCTTCTCCTTCTCCTTCTTCTTCTTGTCCTGCTTCTCCTTCTCCTTCTTCTCCTGGTCCTGCTTCTCCTTCTTATGCTTCTTCTTCTTCTTCTTCTTCTTCTTCTTCTTCTTCTTCTTCTTCTTCTTCTTCTTCTTCTTCTTCTTGTCCTGCTTCTTATTATCCTGCTTCTTCTCCTCCTTCTCCTTCTTCTCCTTCCTCTTCTTCTTGCCCTGCTTCTTCTTCTTCTTCTTCTTCTTCTTCTTCTTCTTCTTCTTCTTCTTCTTCTTCTTCTTCTTCTTCTTCGCCTTCTTCTACTTCGCCTTCTTCTTCTTCTTCTTCTTCTTGTCCTGCTTATTCTTCCCCTGGTCCTGCTTCTTCTTCTCATTGTCCTGCTTCTTCTTCTCCTTGTTCCTGCTTCTTCTTCTCCTTGTTATGCTTCTTCTTCTTCGTGTTCTGTTTCCACTTCTCCTTCTTATTCTCCTGCTTCTTCTTCTTCGTGTCCTGCTTCTCCTTCTTCTTCTCCTGCTTCTTCTTCTTCTTCTTCTTCTTCTTCTTCTTCTTCTTCTTCTTCTTCTTCTTCTTCTTGTCCTTCTTCTTCTTCTTCTTGTCCTGCTTCTTATTCTCCTGCTTCTTCTTCTTCTTCTTCTTCTTCTTCTTCTTCTTCTTCTTCTTCTTCTTCTTCTTCTTCTTCTTCTTCTTCGTGTCCTGCTCCTCCTTCTCCTTCTTCATCTTCTTATTGTCCTTCTTCTTCCTCTTCTTGTCCTTTTTCTTCTTGCCCTGCTTCTTCTTCTCCTTCTTCTCCTTCTTCTCCTTCTTCTTCTACTTCTCCTTCTTCTTCTCCTTGTCCTGCTTCTTCTTCCCATGATCCTGCTTCTCCTTGTCCTGCTTCTTCTTCTCCTTGTCCTGCTTCTTCTTATCCTTCTTCTTCTCCTTGTTATGCTTCTTCTTCTTCGAGTCCTGTTTCCACTTCTCCTTCTTATTCTCCTGCTTCTTCTTTTTCTTCTTGTCCTGCTTCTTATTCTCCTGCTTCTTCTTCTTTGTGTCCTGCTTCTTCTTCTTCTTCTTCTTGTCCTGCTTCTTATTCTCCTGCTTCTTCTTCGTGTCCTGCTATTCCTTCTCCTGCTTCTTCTTCTTTTTGTCCTGCTTCTCCTTCTTTTTCTCCTTCTTCTTCTCCTTCTTCTTGTCCTGCTTAATATTCTCCTGCTTCTTCTTCGTGTCCTGCTTCTCCTTATCCTTCTTCTTCTTCTTGTCCTGCTTCTCCTTCTCCTTCTTCTTCTTGTCCTGCTTAATATTCTCCTGCTTCTTCTTCGTGTCCTGCTTTTCCTTCTCCTTCTTCTTCTTCCTTTTGTCCTGCTTCTTCTCCTTCTTCTTCCTCTTCTTCTCCTTCTTGTCCTGCTTCTTCTCCTACTTCTTCTTCTCTTTCTTGTCCTGCTTCTTCTTTTGCTTCTTTTCCTGCTTCTTCTTCTTCTTCTTGTCCTGCTTCTTATTCTCCTGCTTCTCCTTCTCCTTCTCCTTCTTCTTGTCCTGCTTCTCCTTCTCCTTCGCCTTCTTTGCCTTCTCCTTCTTCTTCTTCTAATTGTCCTGCTTCTCCTTCCCCTTCTTCCCCTTCTTCTTTTCCTTCTTCTTCTTCATTTCCCTTTTCCACTTCTCCTTCTTATTCTCCTGCTTCTTCTTCTTCGTGTCCTGCTTCTCCTTCTTCTTCTCCTGCTTCTTCTTCTTCTTCTTCTTCTTCTTCTTCTTCTTCTTCTTCTTCTTGTCCTTCTTCTTCTTCTTCTTGTCCTGCTTCTTATTCTCCTGCTTCTTCTTCTTCTTCTTCTTCTTCTTCTTCTTCTTCTTCTTCTTCTTCTTCTTCTTCTTCTTCTTCTTCTTCTTCTTCTTCTTCTTCTTCTTCGTGTCCTGCTCCTCCTTCTCCTTCTTCATCTTCTTATTGTCCTTCTTCTTCCTCTTCTTGTCCTTTTTCTTCTTGCCCTGCTTCTTCTTCTCCTTCTTCTCCTTCTTCTCCTTCTTCTTCTACTTCTCCTTCTTCTTCTCCTTGTCCTGCTTCTTCTTCCCATGATCCTGCTTCTCCTTGTCCTGCTTCTTCTTCTCCTTGTCCTGCTTCTTCTTATCCTTCTTCTTCTCCTTGTTATGCTTCTTCTTCTTCGAGTCCTGTTTCCACTTCTCCTTCTTATTCTCCTGCTTCTTCTTTTTCTTCTTGTCCTGCTTCTTATTCTCCTGCTTCTTCTTCTTTGTGTCCTGCTTCTTCTTCTTCTTCTTCTTGTCCTGCTTCTTATTCTCCTGCTTCTTCTTCGTGTCCTGCTATTCCTTCTCCTGCTTCTTCTTCTTTTTGTCCTGCTTCTCCTTCTTTTTCTCCTTCTTCTTCTCCTTCTTCTTGTCCTGCTTAATATTCTCCTGCTTCTTCTTCGTGTCCTGCTTCTCCTTATCCTTCTTCTTCTTCTTGTCCTGCTTCTCCTTCTCCTTCTTCTTCTTGTCCTGCTTAATATTCTCCTGCTTCTTCTTCGTGTCCTGCTTTTCCTTCTCCTTCTTCTTCTTCCTTTTGTCCTGCTTCTTCTCCTTCTTCTTCCTCTTCTTCTCCTTCTTGTCCTGCTTCTTCTCCTACTTCTTCTTCTCTTTCTTGTCCTGCTTCTTCTTTTGCTTCTTTTCCTGCTTCTTCTTCTTCTTCTTGTCCTGCTTCTTATTCTCCTGCTTCTCCTTCTCCTTCTCCTTCTTCTTGTCCTGCTTCTCCTTCTCCTTCGCCTTCTTTGCCTTCTCCTTCTTCTTCTTCTAATTGTCCTGCTTCTCCTTCCCCTTCTTCCCCTTCTTCTTTTCCTTCTTCTTCTTCATTTCCCTTTTCCACTTCTCCTTCTTATTCTCCTGTTTCCACTTCTTCTTCTTCTTCTTCTTCTTCTTCTTGTCCTGCTTCTTCTTCTTCTTCTTCTTCTTCTTCTTCTTCTTCTTCTTCTTCTTCTTCTTCTTCTTCTTCTTCTTCTTCTTCTTCGCCTTCTTCTACTTCGCCTTCTTCTTCTTCTTCTTCTTCTTGTCCTGCTTATTCTTCCCCTGGTCCTGCTTCTTCTTCTCATTGTCCTGCTTCTTCTTCTCCTTGTTCCTGCTTCTTCTTCTCCTTGTTATGCTTCTTCTTCTTCGTGTTCTGTTTCCACTTCTCCTTCTTATTCTCCTGCTTCTTCTTCTTCGTGTCCTGCTTCTCCTTCTTCTTCTCCTGCTTCTTCTTCTTCTTCTTCTTCTTCTTCTTGTCCTTCTTCTTCTTCTTCTTGTCCTGCTTCTTCTTCTTCTTGTCCTGCTTCTTATTCTCCTGCTTCTTCTTCTTCTTCTTCTTCTTCTTCTTCTTCTTCTTCTTCTTCTTCTTCTTCTTCTTCTTCTTCTTCTTCTTCTTCTTCTTCTTCTTCGTGTCCTGCTCCTCCTTCTCCTTCTTCATCTTCTTATTGTCCTTCTTCTTCCTCTTCTTGTCCTTTTTCTTCTTGCCCTGCTTCTTCTTCTCCTTCTTCTCCTTCTTCTCCTTCTTCTTCTACTTCTCCTTCTTCTTCTCCTTGTCCTGCTTCTTCTTCCCATGATCCTGCTTCTCCTTGTCCTGCTTCTTCTTCTCCTTGTCCTGCTTCTTCTTATCCTTCTTCTTCTCCTTGTTATGCTTCTTCTTCTTCGAGTCCTGTTTCCACTTCTCTTTCTTATTCTCCTGCTTCTTCTTTTTCTTCTTGTCCTGCTTCTTATTCTCCTGCTTCTTCTTCTTTGTGTCCTGCTTCTTCTTCTTCTTCTTCTTGTCCTGCTTCTTATTCTCCTGCTTCTTCTTCGTGTCCTGCTATTCCTTCTCCTGCTTCTTCTTCTTTTTGTCCTGCTTCTCCTTCTTCTTTTCCTTCTTCTTCTCCTTCTTCTTGTCCTGCTTAATATTCTCCTGCTTCTTCTTTGTGTCCTGCTTCTCCTTATCCTTCTTCTTCTTCTTGTCCTGCTTCTCCTTCTCCTTCTTCTTCTTGTCCTGCTTAATATTCTCCTGCTTCTTCTTCGTGTCCTGCTTTTCCTTCTCCTTCTTCTTCTTCCTTTTGTCCTGCTTCTTCTCCTTCTTCTTCCTCTTCTTCTCCTTCTTGTCCTGCTTCTTCTCCTACTTCTTCTTCTCTTTCTTGTCCTGCTTCTTCTTTTGCTTCTTTTCCTGCTTCTTCTTCTTCTTCTTGTCCTGCTTCTTATTCTCCTGCTTCTCCTTCTCCTTCTCCTTCTTCTTGTCCTGCTTCTCCTTCTCCTTCGCCTTCTTTGCCTTCTCCTTCTTCTTCTTCTAATTGTCCTGCTTCTCCTTCCCCTTCTTCCCCTTCTTCTTTTCCTTCTTCTTCTTCATTTCCCTTTTCCACTTCTCCTTCTTATTCTCCTGTTTCCACTTCTTCTTCTTCTTCTTCTTCTTCTTCTTGTCCTGCTTCTTCTTCTTCTTCTTCTTCTTCTTCTTCTTCTTCTTCTTCTTCTTCTTCTTCTTCTTCTTCTTCTTCGCCTTCTTCTACTTCGCCTTCTTCTTCTTCTTCTTCTTCTTGTCCTGCTTATTCTTCCCCTGGTCCTGCTTCTTCTTCTCATTGTCCTGCTTCTTCTTCTCCTTGTTCCTGCTTCTTCTTCTCCTTGTTATGCTTCTTCTTCTTCGTGTTCTGTTTCCACTTCTCCTTCTTATTCTCCTGCTTCTTCTTCTTCGTGTCCTGCTTCTCCTTCTTCTTCTCCTGCTTCTTCTTCTTCTTCTTCTTCTTCTTCTTCTTCTTCTTGTCCTTCTTCTTCTTCTTCTTGTCCTGCTTCTTATTCTCCTGCTTCTTCTTCTTCTTCTTCTTCTTCTTCTTCTTCTTCTTCTTCTTCTTCTTCTTCTTCTTCTTCTTCTTCTTCTTCTTCTTCGTGTCCTGCTCCTCCTTCTCCTTCTTCATCTTCTTATTGTCCTTCTTCTTCCTCTTCTTGTCCTTTTTCTTCTTGCCCTGCTTCTTCTTCTCCTTCTTCTCCTTCTTCTCCTTCTTCTTCTACTTCTCCTTCTTCTTCTCCTTGTCCTGCTTCTTCTTCCCATGATCCTGCTTCTCCTTGTCCTGCTTCTTCTTCTCCTTGTCCTGCTTCTTCTTATCCTTCTTCTTCTCCTTGTTATGCTTCTTCTTCTTCGAGTCCTGTTTCCACTTCTCCTTCTTATTCTCCTGCTTCTTCTTTTTCTTCTTGTCCTGCTTCTTATTCTCCTGCTTCTTCTTCTTTGTGTCCTGCTTCTTCTTCTTCTTCTTCTTGTCCTGCTTCTTATTCTCCTGCTTCTTCTTCGTGTCCTGCTATTCCTTCTCCTGCTTCTTCTTCTTTTTGTCCTGCTTCTCCTTCTTCTTTTCCTTCTTCTTCTCCTTCTTCTTGTCCTGCTTAATATTCTCCTGCTTCTTCTTTGTGTCCTGCTTCTCCTTATCCTTCTTCTTCTTCTTGTCCTGCTTCTCCTTCTCCTTCTTCTTCTTGTCCTGCTTAATATTCTCCTGCTTCTTCTTCGTGTCCTGCTTTTCCTTCTCCTTCTTCTTCTTCCTTTTGTCCTGCTTCTTCTCCTTCTTCTTCCTCTTCTTCTCCTTCTTGTCCTGCTTCTTCTCCTACTTCTTCTTCTCTTTCTTGTCCTGCTTCTTCTTTTGCTTCTTTTCCTGCTTCTTCTTCTTCTTCTTGTCCTGCTTCTTATTCTCCTGCTTCTCCTTCTCCTTCTCCTTCTAATTGTCCTGCTTCTCCTTCCCCTTCTTCCCCTTCTTCTTTTCCTTCTTCTTCTTCATTTCCCTTTTCCACTTCTCCTTCTTATTCTCCTGTTTCCACTTCTTCTTCTTCTTCTTCTTCTTCTTGTCCTGCTTCTTCTTCTTCTTCTTCTTCTTCTTCTTCTTCTTCTTCTTCTTCTTCTTCTTCTTCTTCTTCTTCTTCTTCTACTGCTCCTTCTTCTTCTCCTTGTCATGCTTCTTCTTCCCCTGGTCCTGCGTCTCCTTGTCCTGCTTCTTCTTCTCATTGTCCTGCTTCTTCTTCTCCTTCTTCCTCTCCTTGTTATGCTTCTTCTTCTTCGTGTCCTTTTTCCACTTTTCCTTCTTATTCTCCTGCTTCTTCTTCTTCTTCTTGTTCTGCTTCTTATTCTCCTGCTTATTCTCATTTTTGTCCTGCTTCTCCTTCTTCTTGTCCTGCTTCTTATTCTCCTGCTTCTCCTTCTCCTTCTTCTTCCCCTTCTTCTTCTTCTTCTTGTCCTGCTTCTTATTCTCCTGCTGCTTCTTCTTCTTTGTGTCCTGCTTCTCCTTCTTCTTCTTGTCCTACTTCTCCTTATTATTATTCTTCTTCTTCTGGTCCTGCTTCATCTTCTCCTGCTTCTCCTTCTCCTTATTCTTCTTATCCTGCTTCATCTTCTCCTTCTTCTTCTTGTCCTGCTTCTTATTCTCATTCTTCTTCTTCTTCTTGTCCTGCTTCTTATTCTCCTGCTTCTTAATCTCCTTCTTCTTCTTCTTCTTCTTCTTGTCCTGTTTCTTTTTCTCCTGCTGCTTCTTCTTGTTCTTCTGCTTCATCTTCTTCTTTTTCATACCTGGAGTCACGAAACACTTATTAATCACATCGTCATTGAATATTGTCAAAAGTATGACGGTAAAATGCATTTCCATTTCCACACGTAACAGTGTCTTCATCATGTCAAATGTCAGCGATATGGAAATCACCAGTCTGTTCCTACACCAAGCTACAATATATTACATACTGTCTGTACCAGTCTGTTCCTACACCAAGCTACAGTATATTACATACTGTCTGTACCAGTCTGTTCCTACACCAAGCTACAGTATATTACATACTGTCTGTACCAGTCTGTTCCTACACCAAGCTACAGTATATTACATACTGTCTGTACCAGTCTGTTCCTACACCAAGCTACAGTATATTACATACTGTCTGTACCAGTCTGTTCCTACACCAAGCTACAGTATATTACATACTGTCTGTACCAGTCTGTTCCTACACCAAGCTACAGTATATCAGATACATATATCAACGTTCTCTGTACCTTTTCAAACGTCCGAAGTCAAAGTCTATTTCTAGTGATCGGGCTTTATGTCAGGATCAAGGTGAAGTGTGTGTGTGTGTGTGTGTCTCGTGTCCCCGTCTCTCTGAGCGACATGGGGGGGACAGTCTTCAAAACACAGAGTCATAAAACATTCAACATCATTGAAGGCCTCTAACCGGCTCCAACCCGCTCTACACAACGTGACATCACTACAACAAAGGACTGTCGTCAGGGAGACATAGAGCAACATGCCATTTTCTGGTGAAGTCGAGGTAGAGTGGAGGGGAACCATTGCTGTTATAAAATGGTGGGAAGTGTTTTGAAGCTTCAGTGATGAGATATTGAACTGTTGTTGTGAGAAATATGTTTTGACACATTCACTCGAGAGATGAGGTATTTACGTTGTCTATTGTCTGAGAAACACAAGACGGGAATATCAACAGGTGTCACACTGTATACTGCATGCTGCTTACTCTATACTCTATACTGCAAACTGCATACTGATTACTCTATATTGCATGCTGCATACTGCATACTCTATATTGCATACTGTATACTCTATACTGCATACTGCTTACTCTATATTGCATGCTGCATACTGTATACTCTATACTGCATACTGCTTACTCTATATTGCATGCTGCATACTGTATACTCTATACTGCATACTGCTTACTCTATATTGCATGCTGCATACTGTATACTCTATACTGCATACTGCTTACTCTATATTGCATGCTGCATACTGTATACTCTATACTGCATACTGCTTACTCTATATTGCATGCTGCATACTGTATACTCTATACTGCATACTGCATACTGTATACTCTATACTGCATACTGCTTACTCTATATTGCATGCTGCATACTGTATACTCTATACTGCATACTGCATACTGTATACTCTATACTGCATACTGCTTACTCTATATTGCATGCTGCATACTGTATACTCTATACTGCATACTGCATACTCTATACTGCATACTGCATACTGTATACTCTATACTGCATACTGCATACTGTATACTCTATACTGCATACTGCATACTGCTTACTCTATATTGCATGCTGCATACTGTATACTCTATACTGCATACTGCATACTGTATACTCTATACTGCATACTGCATACTGTATACTCTATATTGCATACTGCATACTGCTTACTCTATATTGCATGCTGCATACTGTATACTCTATACTGCATACTGCTTACTCTATATTGCATGCTGCATACTGTATACTCTATACTGCATACTGCATACTGTATACTCTATACTGCATACTGCATACTGTATACTCTATACTGCATACTGCATACTGTATACTCTATACTGCATACTGCTTACTCTATATTGCATGCTGCATACTGTATACTCTATACTGCAGGCTGCATACTGTATACTCTATACTGCATACTGCATACTGTATACTCTATACTGCATACTGCTTACTCTATATTGCATACTGTATACTCTATACTGCATACTGCATATTGCATACTGTATACTCTATACTGCATACTGTATACTCTATACTGCATACTGCATACTCTATACTGCATGTTGCATACTGTATACTCTATACTGCATGCTGCATGCTGCATACTGTATACTCTAAAATGCATGCTGCATACTGTATACTCTATAATGCATGCTGCATACTCCATACTGCATGCTGCATACTGTATACTCTATATTGCATGCAGCATACTGTATACTCTATACTGCATGCTGCATGCTGCATACTGTATACTCTATACTGCATACTGCATACTGTATACTCTATACTGCATACTGCTTACTCTATATTGCATGCTGCATACTGTATACTCTATACTGCATATTGCATACTGTATACTCTATACTGCATGCTGCATGCTGCATACTGTATACTCTATAATGCATGCTGCATACTGTATACTCTATACTGCATGCTGCATACTCTATACTGCATGTTGCATACTGTATACTCTATATTGCATGCTGCATACTGCATACTGTATACTCTATACTGCATGCAGCATACTGTATACTCTATATTGCATGCTGCATACTGCATACTCTATACTGCAGGCTGCATACTGTATACTCTTTATTGCATACTGTATACTGCTTACTCTATACTGCATACTGCATACTGTATACTGCTTACTCTATACTGCATATTGCATACTGTATACTCTATACTGCATACTGCATACTGTATACTCTATACTGCATACTGCATACTGCTTACTCTATACTGCATACTGCATACTCCATATTGCATGCTGCATACTGCATACTCTATACTGCAGGCTGCATACTGTATACTCTATACTGCATACTGCATACTCTATACTGCATACTGCATACTCCATATTGCATGCTGCATACTGCATACTGTATACTCTATATTGCATGCTGCATACTGTATACTCTATATTGCATGCTGCATACTGCATACTCCATATTGCATGCTGCATACTGCATACTGTATACTCTATATTGCAGGCTGCATACTGTATACTCTATATTGCATACTGCATACTGCTTACTCTATACTGTATACTGTATACTGCATACTCTATATTGCATGCTGCATACTGTATACTGCTTACTCTATATTGCATACTGCATACTGCTTACTCTATACTGTATACTGTATACTGCATACTGCATGCTGCTTACTCTATACTGTATACTGCATGCTGCTTACTCTATACTGTATACTGTATACTGCATGCTGCTTACTCTATACTGCATACTGTATACTGCTTACTCTACACTGTATACTGCATGCTGCTTACTCTATACTGTATACTGCATGCTGCTTACTCTACACTGTATACTGTATACTGCTTACTCTACACTGTATACTGCATGCTGCTTACTCTATACTGTATACTGCATGCTGCTTACTCTACACTGTATACTGTATACTGCTTACTCTACACTGTATACTGCATGCTGCTTACTCTACACTGTATACTGTATACTGCTTACTCTACACTGTATACTGCATGCTGCTTACTCTATACTGTATACTGCATGCTGCTTACTCTATACTGTATACTGCATACTGCTTACTCTATACTGTATACTGTATACTGCATGCTGCTTACTCTATACTGCATACTGTATACTGCTTACTCTACACTGTATACTGCATGCTGCTTACTGTATACTGCTTACTCTATATTGCATACTGCATACTGCTTACTCTATACTGTATACTGTATACTGTATACTGCATGCTGCTTACTCTATACTGTATACTGCATACTGCTTACTCTATACTGTATACTGCATGCTGCTTACTCTATACTGTATACTGCATACTGCTTACTCTATACTGTATACTGTATACTGCATGCTGCTTACTCTATACTGTATACTGTATACTGCTTACTCTATACTGTATACTGTATACTGCATGCTGCTTACTCTATACTGTATACTGTATACTGCTTACTCTATACTGTATACTGTATACTGCATGCTGCTTACTCTATACTGTATACTGCATGCTGCATGCTGCTTACTCTATACTGTATACTGCATGCTGCATGCTGCTTACTCTATACTGTATACTGTATACTCTATATTGCATACTGTATACTGCATACTGTATAAAGCCGTAACAAACGCTGAATAAAGACTAGGGTGATTCCACGCCAGCGGGAGCCCAAAATATATTTGGTATCTCAGATTGTTCTGCCATTTCTCACATGGGAACTTCACTGGGAGGATGTTTGACATCATTTTTTACATTTGTATCACAAACCATCTCTCTTATCTCTTTTGAAAATCAGGATGAAATTTACCCTTTTTATGACATTTCCTGTAGCTGAAAAACTTTTTTAAAAATCAAATAATCTGAAACTACTGTCGTGGAATCGCCCGCTGCTGTGTCTGAAAGAGCAGTCGATCACATCACCGTACTACGAACTCGTAGGTTCCCACGGCACATTATTTTAGACGGAAGAAGAGACAAGACGGGGCTAACAGCTAAGGTGCATAACGTTACCTATCACAGCACCTTTAGTCAAAGATTCAGACTGAGCACAAGAACTGATCCTTTCATTTCAGACTTCTCATTTTCGTGGTTCATTATGAGACCTGGATTGAGATTCTAGACCGGTGGTACAGACAGACAGTCCCAAATGGCACCCTATTCCCTATACAGTGCACTACTTTAGATGCTCTCGTCTAAAGTAGTGCACTACAGAGGGACTAGGGGTGCCAGCTCTGGTCTAAAGTAGTGCACTACAGAGGGACTAGGGGTGCCAGCTCTGGTCTAAAGTAGTGCACTACAGAAGGACTAGGGGTGCCAGCTCTGGTCTAAAGTAGTGCACTACATAGGGACTAGGGGTGCCAGCTCTGGTCTAAAGTAGTGCACTACAGAGGGACTAGGGGTGCCAGCTCTGGTCTAAAGTAGTGCACTACAGAGGGAATAGGGGTGCCAGCTCTGGTCTAAAGTAGTGCACTACATAGGGACTAGGGGTGCCAGCTCTGGTCTAAAGTAGTGCACTACAGAGGGAATAAGGGTGCCAGCTCTGGTCTAAAGTAGTGCACTACAGAGGGACTAGGGGTGCCAGCTCTGGTCTAAAGTAGTGCACTACAGAGGGACTAGTGGTGCCAGCTCTGGTCTAAAGTAGTGCACTACATAGGGACTAGGGGTGCCAGCTCTGGTCTAAAGTAGTGCACTACATAGGGAATAGGGGTGCCAGCTCTGGTCTAAAGTAGTGCACTACATAGGGACTAGGGGTGCCAGCTCTGGTCTAAAGTAGTGCACTACAGAGGGACTAGGGGTGCCAGCTCTGGTCTAAAGTAGTGCACTACAGAGGGAATAGGGGTGCCAGCTCTGGTCTAAAGTAGTGCACTACATAGGGACTAGGGGTGCCAGCTCTGGTCTAAAGTAGTGCACTACATAGGGACTAGGGGTGCCAGCTCTGGTCTAAAGTAGTGCACTACATAGTGACTAGGGGTGCCAGCTCTGGTCTAAAGTAGTGCACTACATAGGGAATAGGGGTGCCGTCTGGGACGCAGGTAGGTGACGGTTGACCACACTTCATCTGTGTCCTAAGCTCTCCCCTGGAGGAGAGGTTTAGCAGAGCCTCCCTCTGCGCTGACTTTGGCATGGTTCTCCTAATTAGATGCACTCACCCAGACTCACTTAGGCACACGCCCGAAGGAGTCATTGCAACAGCAAAAAAAAACTTGGCGTTGTTAAATTCTTTAGATTCTATTCTTCTCTTTATTCTAGCTGATTATATCTTGAATAATTTGTTTTGTCAACTCTGATGTGTCAAAGTGTAACGGGTTTCGTCCTTTTCGTCTGAGGAGGAGTAGTAAGGATAGGACCAATACGCAGCGAGGTAAGTGTCCATAATGATATATTTAATACATCAAACAGAACACTGAACGAAATAAGAAAAGTACAAAAAACAAACAACCCGAAACAGTCCCTGTATGGTGAAAACGCTAAAACAGGAAACAACCACCCACAAAACACAAATGAAAACAGGCTACCTAAATATGGCTCCCAATCAGAGACAACGACTGACACCTGCCTCTGATTGAGAACCATAACAGGCCAAACACATAGAAAATACCTAATAGAACAAAACATAGAAAAACAACATAGAATGCCCACCCCAACTCACGCCCTGACCAAACTAAAATGTGTGTGTGTGTGTGTGTGTGTGTTGGTGTGTGTGTGTGTGTATGTTGGTGTGTGTGTGTGTGTGTGTGTGTGTGTGTGTGTGTGTGTGTGTGTGTGTGTGTGTGTGTGTGTGTGTGTGTGTGTGTGTGTGTGTGTGTGTGTGTGTGTGTGTGTGTGTGTGTGTGTGTGTGTTGGTGTGGGTGTGTGTGTGTATGTTGGTGTGTGTGTGTATGTTGGTGTGTGTGTGTGTGTGTATGTTGGTGTGTGTGTGTGTGTGTGTGTGTGTGTGTGTGTGTGTGTGTGTGTGTGTGTGTGTGTGTGTGTGTGTGTGTGTGTGTGTGTGTGTTGGTGTGGGTGTGTGTGTGTATGTTGGTGTGTGTGTGTATGTTGGTGTGTGTGTGTGTGTGTATGTTGGTGTGTGTGTGTGTGTGTGTGTGTGTGTGTGTGTGTGTGTGTGTGTGTGTGTGTGTGTGTGTGTGTGTGTGTGTGTGTGTGTGTGTGTGTGTGTGTGTGTGTGTGTGTGTGTGTGTGTGTGTGTGTGTGTGTGTGTGTGTGTGTGTGTGTGTGTGTGTGTGTGTGTGTGTGTGTGTGTGTGTGTGTGTGTGTGTGTGTGTGTGTGTGTGTGTGTGTGTGTGTGTGTGTGTGTGTGTGTGTGTGTGTGTGTCGATTATCATCCATCTGTATTGATGTTTTGTCTCTTCCTTCCTGTCCAATATCCGTAATAATAATAATAATAATAATAATAATAATAATAATAATAATAATAATAATAATAATAAGTTATTCAAAATGCAAACAGTAGAAGCGAACATCCTATTTCACAAATATCACAGCCACTTTCAGGAAATGTTGAAAGGAAAATAGGAGTTGACTTGTATTCTATGACATTCACAACTATTTACAAAAAGGAAAACCAAATCTGGTTTCTTCCAAAGGTTATTTACTCTGTAATTCAACATTTAAATCATCTGTGTGTTTATTCTATCTTCATTTCAATGTTTTTGATGAATTAGAAATCAGTTAGCTTGTTTTGTTGCCTATATGTTGAACTGCTTAAATGGTCAGTCGATGTTTTTGATAAATTAGAAGCCAGTTAGCATGTTTTGTTGCCTATATGTTGAACTGCTTAAATGGTCAGTCGATGTTTTTGATAAATTAGAAGCCAGTTAGCTTGTTTTGTTGCCTATATGTTGAACTGCTTAAATGGTCAGTCGATGTGTTTGATAAATTAGAAGCCAGTTAGCTTGTTTTGTTGCCTATATGTTGAACTGCTTAAATGGTCAGTCGATGTGTTTGATAAATTAGAAGCCAGTTAGCTTGTTTTGTTTCCTATATGTTGAACTGCTTAAATGGTCAGTCGATGTTTTTGATAAATTAGAAGCCAGTTAGCTTGTTTTGTTGCCTATATGTTAAA
Organism: Salvelinus fontinalis; assembly: GCF_029448725.1. Taxonomy (NCBI): domain Eukaryota; kingdom Metazoa; phylum Chordata; class Actinopteri; order Salmoniformes; family Salmonidae; genus Salvelinus; species Salvelinus fontinalis. Next base: position 3,098,666 of record NC_074693.1, read on the forward strand.
CTGCTTAAATGATCAGTCGATGTGTTTGATAAATTAGAAGCCAGTTAGCTTGTTTTGTTGCCTATATGTTGAACTGCTTAAATGGTCAGTCGATGTTTTTGATAAATTAGAAGCCAGTTAGCTTGTTTTGTTGCCTATATGTTGAACTGCTTAAATGGTCAGTCGATGTTTTTGATAAATTAGAAATCAGTTAGCTTGTTTTGTTGCCTATATGTTGAACTGCTTAAATGGTCAGTCGATGTGTTTGATAAATTAGAAATCAGTTAGCATGTTTTGTTGCCTATATGTTGAACTGCTTAAATGGTCAGTCGATGTGTTTGATAAATTAGAAGCCAGTTAGCATGTTTTGTTGCCTATATGTTGAACTGCTTAAATGGTCAGTCGATGTTTTTGATAAATTAGAAGCCAGTTAGCTTGTTTTGTTGCCTATATGTTGAACTGCTTAAATGGTCAGTCGATGTTTTTGATAAATTAGAAGCCAGTTAGCTTGTTTTCACTGGCTGAATGCACTGATACGGGCTCAGGAAACCGGTAGGAAATGGAATCATCATATAATATACAACATTCCAGCAGTGTTTTAGATTCAAGACATCTATTTGGGATGGAAACACATTGCTATGAATAAATTGTTTGAGATTTTTTATTCAACTTCTTGGAACTGAGAGAGACAGAGAGAGGGGAGAAGGGGAGCGAGACAGAGAGAGGGGAGAAGGGGAGAGAGAGAGGAGAGAGAGAGAGAGGAAGAACCAGAGAGAGAGAGGAAGGAAGGTGGAGAGAGAGAGAGAGAGAGAGAGAAAGGCAGAGAGAGAGAGGGGAGAAGGGGAGAGAGACAGCGAGAGGGGAGAAGGGGAGAGAGAGAGAAGGAGAGAGAGAAACAGAGAGAGAGAGAGAGGAAGAACCAGAGAGAGAGAGGAAGGAAGGTGGATAGAGAGAGAGAGAGAGAGAGAGAGGGAGAGAGAGAGAGAGAGAGGGAGAGAGAGAGAGAGGAAGGTGGAGATAGAGAGAGAGAGAGGGAGGGAGAGAGGAAGGTGGAGAGAGAGAGAGAGGAAGGTGGAGAGAGAGAAAGAAACAGAGAGAGAATGAGAGAGATGAAGCTAGCGTCATAGCGTGTCTGTGCCCATTGAACCTGTCAATCAGAAGACCTTCCATTTAGAATGTCTTTCATTATTTACAGGATGACAAAGATGATTGAATTACTGTGTGTGTTCTCCTGGAGCGCAGCAGTGTCAGAGCTCTCGGAATGAAAATGAACGCAAATCAAGAAAGAAAACTCTTGTGGCTTTGGCAAGGTTGAGATCCTTACCTTGTGATTCAAATGAGCACCCTATTCCCTCTTTAGTTCACTACCCGTGACCAGAGCCATATGGGAAGTAGTGCACTGTAAAGGGGAAATAGTGCTGTTTGGGACATACCCTAGGATGCTTGGAACATAATGGATATGAGTATGTGCCATCTACTCCTAGGACTGCGTGCTAAACTGCACCCTTTTTCCCTATAGACCACATAAGGCTCTGAACAAAAGTAGTGGACTTTATAAGGAATAGGGTGCAGTTTGGATCGCACAATAGCAGTTTGAAAAGTATGTGGAGTTATACTTTTGAATCAAAAAACACTCAATCAACTTTTAATATCCGGAGTGTTTTGTGGTGGATTCCTAGTCTTGATGGAATGAAATCACCAGGCCCACTTCACAGTATCTGGTGGTTGTTCCGTTTTACATTTTCATCAAATCACTCTTGGAGGCCATATCTATAAAATGGAGAAATCACCAGAGCTGAGGACATTGGGGTTCAGCTTCAGCAGCAGCCTGTGTCTCTGGATTGGTCCCAAAATGGGACCCTATTCCCTATAGGCCCTGGTCAAAGGTAGTGCACTACATAGGGACATGGGGTGCCCTTTGGGACGTGTGGTGTGGCTCTGTTCCACTGAGAGGAGATGGAGAGGATCTGTAGCACCCTTCTGCTCTGTCTGTCTGTCTGTCTGTCTCTCTGTGTCTCTGTGTCTCTCTCTCTCTCTCTGTCTCTCTGTGTCTCTCTGTCTCTCTGTCTCTCTGTCTCTCTGTCTCTCTGTCTCTCTGTCTCTCTGTCTCTCTGTCTCTGTCTCTCTGTCTCTCTGTGTCTCTGTGTCTCTCTCTCTCTGTGTCTCTCTGTCTCTCTGTCTCTCTCTCTGTCTGTCTGTCTGTCTGTCTGTCTGTCTGTCTGTCTGTCTGTCTGTCTGTCTGTCTCTCTCCAGTAGTAGTGGTAAAAGTACAAGTAGTAGTAGTCTTAGTAGTAGTATTAGTAGTCTTAGTAGTAGTATTCGTAGTATTAGTAGTCTTAGTAGTAGTAGGAGCAGTAGTGGTGGTAGAAGTAGGAGCTGTACTAATTCTGATAGTAGCAGGAGTGGTATTAGTAGTGGGAGTGGTAGTAGTAGTTGTAGTAGTAGTAAATTACATGTAGTAGTAGCAGCAGTAGTAGAAGCAGCAAAAGTGGTATGTGTAGTAATAGTAGTAGTAGTGGGAGTGGTAGTGGTAGTATTTATTGTTATAGTAGTTGTGGTTGCAGTAGTAGTTGTAGTAGTTGTAGTAGTGGTAGTAGTAGTAGCAGCAGTAATAGCAGTAGTGTTAGTAGTAGTATGGTAGTAGTAGTAGTAGCGGCAGTAGTGGTAGTAGTAGTAGTGTTAGTAGTATTAGTATGGTAGTAGTAGTAGTCGCAGCAGTAGTGGTAGTGGTAGTTGTAGTAGTAGTGGTACCAGTTGTAGTGGTAGTAGTAGTAGCAGTGGTAGTCGGAGTAGTATTGGTAGTGGAAGTGGTAATAGTAGTAGTAGTGGTAGTAGTCATTGTAGTAGTACTGTTTTTAGTGGTAGCAGTAGTAGCTATAGCGGTAGTTGTTGTAGTGGTTGTAGTAGTAGTAGTAGTAGTAGTAGTAGTAGTAGTGGCTGTAGTAGTAGTGGTATTAGTAGTAGTAAATGACTATTTTCCATCTTGTGCTAGTAGCAGTATTAGCAGTAGTAGAATCAGCAAAAGTAGCACTAGTAGTATTAGTAGTAATAGTGGTACTAGTAGTGGTAGTAGTGGTATCAGTAGTATTAGTAGTAGGTGTAGTAGTAATACTAGTTGTAGTGGTAGTAGTTGTAGTAATAATACTAGTTGTAGTGGTAGTGTGGTAGTAGTATTAGTTGTAGTAGTAGTGGTAGTAGTAGTAGTAATAGTATTTGTTGCAGTAGTAGTAGTAGTAGTAGTAGTAGTATATGTAGTAGTAGTAGTAGTAGTAGTAGTAGTATAGGTAGTATTGGTCGTGGTAGTAGTATTAGTAGGAGTGGTAGTGGTGGTAGTGGTGGTAGTAGTAGTAGTGGTAGTAGTAGTAGTGATAGTAGTAGTAGTAGTGGTAGTAGTAGTAGTAGTAATGGTAGTAGTAGTAATAGTATTGGTAGTGATAGTAGTAGTAGTAGTAGTGGTAGTAGTAGTAGTAGTAGTAGTAGTAGTAGTAGTAGTAGTATAGGTAGTATTGGTCGTGGTAGTAGTAGTAGTGGTAGTATAGGTAGCAGTGGTAGTAGTAGTAGTAGTAGTAGTAGTAGTAGTAGTAGTAGTAGTAGTAGTAGTAGTAGTGGTAGTAGTAGTAGTAGTATCAGTGGTAGTAGTCGTATTAGTAGTGGTAGTGATAGTAGTAGTAGTAGTGGTAGTAGTGGCGGTGGTATTAGTAGTGGTAGTAGTAGTGGTAGTAGTAGTATAGGTAGTAGTGGTAGTGGTAGTAGTAGTGGTAGTAGTAGTATAGGTAGTATTGGTCGTGGTAGTAGTAGTAGTGGTAGTGGTAGTGGTAGTGGTAGTAGTAGTGGTGGTAGTGGTGGTAGTAGTAGTAGTGATAGTAGTAGTAGTAGTGGTAGTAGTATTGGTAGTGGTAGTAGTATTGGTAGTGATAGTAGTAGTAGCAGTGGTAGTAGTAGTAATAGTATTGGTAGTGTTAGTAGTAGTAGTAGTAGTGGTAGTAGTAGTAGTAGTATCAGTGGTAGTAGTCGTATTAGTAGTGGTAGTGATAGTAGTAGTAGTAGTGGTAGTAGTGGCGGTGGTATTAGTAGTGGTAGTAGTAGTAGTAGTAGTAGTAGTAGTAGTAGTAGTAGTAGTAGTAGTAGTAGTAGTAGTAGTGGTAGTGATAGTGGTAGTAGTGGCAGTAGTAGTGGCGGTGGTAGTAGCAGTAGTAGTGGTAGTAGCAGTAGTAGTAGTGGTAGTAGTGGTAGGGCTATTAGTAGTAGTAGTGGTAGTAGCAGTAGTAGTGGTAGTAGCAGTAGTAGTAGTGGTAGTAGTGGTAGGGCTATTAGTAGTAGTAGTAGTGGTAGTAGCAGTTGTAGTAGTGGTAGTAGTAGTAGTGGTAGTTGGAGTAATAAAGGACTATGTACCATCATGTCACGGCCGTTTAAAAAAGAGGACCAAGGTGCAGCGTGGTGAGCGTACATGTTCCTTTAGTAAACAAGACGCCAAACAAAACAATAAACACTACAAAAACAAACCGTGAAGCTAAAGGCTATGTGCCCTAAACAAAGTCAACTTCCCAGAAAGACAGGTGAAAAAAAGAGCTACCTAAGTATGGTTCCCAATCAGAGATAACGATGAACAGCTGCCTCTGATTGAGAACCATACCCGGCCAAAACATAGAAATAGAAAATCATAGAAACACAAAACATAGAATGCCCACCCCAACTCACGCCCTGACCAAACCAAAATAGAGACATAAAAATGATCTCTAAGGTCAGGGCGTGACAGATCAGGTGTAGTGGTAGTAGTTTTAGTTGTACTAAAGGTCTATGTACTAACCCACATCTGTCACGTTCTGACCATAGTTCTTTTGTATTTTCTTTGTTTTAGTGTTGGTCAGGGCGTGAGTTGGGTGGGTATTATCTATGTTTTCTGTTTCTATGTGGAGTTTCTCGTTTGGCCTGATATGGTTCTCAATCAGGGGCAGGTGTTAGTCGTTGTCTCTGATTGGGAACCATATTTAGGTAGCGGACCAAACTAATACACAGTACACTGTGGCCTGAGCCAGTTATCACTTTTGTTTTCTATTCTTTTTAAAAACGTTTTTTTTTTATTCTATTGTGTTTTGGTGGGTGGTTGTTTTCAGTCTTTGTGTGTCTGCGCCAGATAGAACTGTTTCGGTTTTCACTTTTGTTATTTTGTATTTGAAGTGTTCTGTTTTTTTGAATATTATTATTAAATGAAGATGAACACTAACCACGCTGCTCTTTGGTCCTCTCCTTCCACCGACGAAACGCCGTTACAACATCACGCTTTTGGATTCGTAAAAACTTTATCGAAACTATCAGGTCAGGTGTCAACAAAATATCAACCAGTTAGCACTGAATAGCAGTCACTAAACTTGCTCATTATAATATTATGGGTTTCAGAATACTCCTAATGGGATGCTCACTACTACTGCCGACGTGTTCTACATCTACTCTGTGGATTACATAGGTTTGTTTATCTCCCAATTCATTGTCCTAATCTTAATATTTAATTAAATCTATCTCCTATTGATCACCATAGAGAGTATTGGCCAGCAGATAATAATAACAAAAGTGCTGCACCTTGCAAATTATACAACCTCTCTCTTGTTCGTTCCAAATGGCACCCTATTCCCTAAATGACACCCTATTCCCTAAATGACACCCTATTCCCTAAATGGCACACTATTCCCTAAATGGCACACTATTCCCTAAATGGCACACTATTCCCTAAATGACACACTATTCCCTAAATGGCACACTATTCCCTAAATGACACCCTATTCCCTAAATGACACCCTATTCCCTAAATGGCACACTATTCCCTAAATGACACACTATTCCCTAAATGGCACACTATTCCCTAAATGGCACCCTATTCCCTAAATGACACACTATTCCCTAAATGGCACACTATTCCCTAAATGGCACACTATTCCCTAAATGACACACTATTCCCTAAATGACACACTATTCCCTAAATGACACACTATTCCCTAAATGGCACACTATTCCCTAAATGGCACCCTATTCCCTAAATGGCACCCTATTCCCTAAATGGCACCCTATTCCCTAAATGACACACTATTCCCTAAATGGCACCCTATTCCCTAAATGACACACTATTCCCTAAATGACACACTATTCCCTAAATGGCACCCTAATTTCCTAAATGACACGCTATTCCCTAAATGGCACCCTATTCCCTAAATGGCACCCTATTCCCTAAATGACACACTATTCCCTAAATGGCACCCTATTCCCTAAATGACACACTATTCCCTAAATGACACACTATTCCCTAAATGACACACTATTCCCTAAATGACACTATTCCCTAAATGGCACCCTATTCCCTAAATGACACCCTATTCCCTAAATGACACCCTATTCCCTAAATGGCACACTATTCCCTAAATGGCACACTATTCCCTAAATGGCACACTATTCCCTAAATGACACACTATTCCCTAAATGGCACACTATTCCCTAAATGACACCCTATTCCCTAAATGACACCCTATTCCCTAAATGGCACACTATTCCCTAAATGACACACTATTCCCTAAATGGCACACTATTCCCTAAATGGCACCCTATTCCCTAAATGACACACTATTCCCTAAATGGCACACTATTCCCTAAATGGCACACTATTCCCTAAATGACACACTATTCCCTAAATGACACACTATTCCCTAAATGACACACTATTCCCTAAATGGCACACTATTCCCTAAATGGCACCCTATTCCCTAAATGGCACCCTATTCCCTAAATGGCACCCTATTCCCTAAATGACACACTATTCCCTAAATGGCACCCTATTCCCTAAATGACACACTATTCCCTAAATGACACACTATTCCCTAAATGGCACCCTATTTCCTAAATGACACGCTATTCCCTAAATGGCACCCTATTTCCTAAATGGCACCCTATTCCCTAAATGACACACTATTCCCTAAATGGCACCCTATTCCCTAAATGACACACTATTCCCTAAATGACACACTATTCCCTAAATGGCACCCTATTTCCTAAATGACACGCTATTCCCTAAATGGCACCCTATTCCCTAAATGGCACCCTATTCCCTAAATGACACACTATTCCCTAAATGGCACCCTATTCCCTAAATGACACACTATTCCCTAAATGACACACTATTCCCTAAATGACACACTATTCCCTAAATGACACTATTCCCTAAATGGCACCCTATTCCCTAAATGACACCCTATTCCCTAAATGACACCCTATTCCCTAAATGGCACACTATTCCCTAAATGGCACACTATTCCCTAAATGGCACACTATTCCCTAAATGGCACACTATTCCCTAAATGACACACTATTCCCTAAATGGCACACTATTCCCTAAATGACACCCTATTCCCTAAATGGCACCCAATTCCCTAAATGGCACACTATTCCCTAAATGGCACACTATTCCCTAAATGGCACACTATTCCCTAAATGACACACTATTCCCTAAATGACACACTATTCCCTAAATGACACTATTCCCTAAATGGCACCCTATTCCCTAAATGACACTCTATTCCCTAAATGACACCCTATTCCCTAAATGGCACCCTATTCCCTAAATGACACCCTATTCCCTAAATGGCACCCTATTCCCTATACACAGAGTCCTTAGGGCCCTGGATAATGGTAGTGTACCAACTGGGACGCAGTTATCCTCTCCTCTTGTTGTCATCGGACCTCTAGCACCGTAAGTGGTTTGCAAGATGTTGCAGTGTGATGATGATATGGAAATATATATATGTGTGTGTGTGTGTGTGTGTGTGTGTGTGTGTGTGTGTGTGTGTGTGTGTGTGTGTGTGTGTGTGTGTGTGTGTGTGTGTGTGTGTGTGATGATATGGCTGCACAACTCTCTGATCCTTATTGAGATCTTTACTGTCATCTGAGACTCTGTGGTCCATTATACGTCTCCAGAGGAGAGTCACAGTTTAATTGAGCTGAACAACCGAACACAGGCTGTGAAGCTCGCTGTGGTCATGCTGGAAGGAAGCTGATACTCTCTCACTTTCTTTCTCTCTCCCTTCATCTGTCTCCTTTCTCTCTCTCTCTCTCTTTCCCCCTCTTCCTTATTTATCTCTAATTCTCCCTCTCTCCCTTACTGTCTACCCCTCTCGCTCGCTCCCTTTCTGTCTAGCCCTCTCTCTCTCTCTCTCTCTCTCTCTCTCTCTCCTCTCTCTCCCTTACTGTCTACCCCTCTCTCTCTATCCCTTACTGTCTAGCCCCCTCTCTCCCTCTCCCTTACTGTCTACCTCTCTCTCCCTCTCCCTTACTGTCTACCTCTCTCTCTCTATCCCTTACTGTCTACCCCTCTCTCTCCCTTACTGTCTACCCCTCTCTCTCCCTTACTGTCTACCCCTCTCTCTCTATCCCTTACTGTCTACCCCTCTCTCTCTCTCCCTTACTGTCTACCTCTCTCTCTCTCTCTCCCTTACTGTCTAGCCCTCTCACCCTCTCCCTTACTGTCTACCCCTCTCTCTATCCCTTACTGTCTACCCCTCTCTATCCCTTACTGTCTAGCCCTCTCTCTCTCCCTTACTGTCTACCTCCCTCTCTCTCTCTCCCTTACTGTCTACCCCTCTCTCTCTCCCTTACTGTCTAGCCCCCTCTCTCTCTCTCCCTTACTGTCTACCCCTCTCTCTCTCCCTTACTGTCTACCTCCCTCTCTCTCTCCCTTACTGTCTACCCCTCTCTCTATCCCTTACTGTCTACCCCTCTCTCTCTCTCCCTTACTGTCTACCCCTCTCTCTATCCCTTACTGTCTACCTCCCTCTCTCACTCTCCCTTACTGTCTACCCCTCTCTCACTCTCCCTTACTGTCTACCTCCCTCTCTCTCAATTCAATTCAATTCAATTCAATTCAAGGGGCTTTATTGGCATGGGAAACATGTGTTAACATTGCCAAAGCAAATGAGGTAGATAATATACAAAAGTGAAATAAACAATACAAATGAACAGTAAACATTACACATACAGAAGTTTCAAAACAATAAAGACATTACAAATGTTATATTATATATATACAGTGTTGTAACAATGTACAAATGGTTAAAGCACACAAGTTAAAATAAATAAGCATAAATATGGGTTGTATTTACAATGGTGTTTGTTCTTCACTGGTTGCCCTTTTCTTGTGGTAACAGGTCACAAATCTTGCTGCTGTGATGGCACACTGTGGAATTTCTCCAGGTAGATATGGGAGTTTATCAAAATTGGATTTGTTTTCAAATTCTTTATGGATCTGTGTAATCTGAGGGAAATATGTCTCTCTAATATGGTCATACATTGGGCAGGAGGTTAGGAAGTGCAGCTCAGTTTCCACCTCATTGTAAAAGCTGACGCTCTCCTCATCCTCGGAAGAGGTGAGGAGAGAAGGATCTTCAGACCAAAACGCAGGCTCAGGGAAATAAGCCATCTTTATTATAAATTACAAAACACGAAACGAAACAAAACACTTTCCAAACTACAAAATAACAAAACGACGTTGACGAGACCTGAACATAAACTTACATAACTAAACATAAACTTACGTACAGGTAACAGACGACATCGAAACGAAAACGAAACAAACAAACGCTACAGTCCTATGTGGTACGAACATAACATACGGACACAGGAGACAATCACCCACAAACAAACAGTGAGAATGCCCTACCTAAATATGACTCTTAATTAGAGGCAAACGCAAACCACCTGCCTCTAATCAAGAGCCATACCAGGCAAACCGAAACCAACATAGAAACAGATAACATAGAATGCCCACCCAACCTCACGTCCTGACCAACTAACACACAAAAACTAACATAAATAGGTCAGGAACGTGACAGTACCCCCCCCACAAGGTGCGAACTCCGGACGCACCAGCACAAAGTCTAGGGGAGGGTCTGGGTGGGCATCTAACCACGGTGGTGGCTCAGGCTCCGGGCGCGGTTCCCACCCCACCATAATCCATCCTAACTTCCTCCCTCCAAGAATGTCCACCCTCTTTTGACCCCCACAAAATTCCCTTAACAACATATCCAATAGGGACAACACCGGGACAGAGAGATAAATCAAGAAAGAGGGATAGATAAGAATATAGAGATAGATGAAGATAGAGAGGGAGATTAGGATAGAGGGGCAACTCCGGACTGAAAGGCAGCTCCGGACAGAGAGACAGCTCTGGACTGATGGGCAGTTCTGGGTATCCAGCCTTTTCAGGCTGAAGGACAGCTCATGGCTGACTGACGAATCTCGACGCTCATGGCTGGCTGACGGCTCTCGACGCTCATGGCAGGCTGACGGCTCTCGACGCTCATGGCAGGCTGACGGCTCTCGACGCTCATGGCAGGCTGACGGCTCTCGACGCTCATGGCAGGCTGACGGCTCTCGACGCTCATGGCAGGCTGACGGCTCTCGACGCTCATGGCGCTCTGACGGCTCTGGCTGCTCATGGCGCTCTGACGGCTCTGGCTGCTCATGGCTCTCTGACGGCTCTGGCTGCTCATGGCTCGCTGGCGGCTCTGGCAGATCCTGTCTGGTTGGCGGCTCTGGCAGATCCTGTCTGGTTGGCGGCTCTGGCAGATCCTGTCTGGTTGGCGGCTCTGGCAGATCCTGTCTGGTTGGCGGCTCTGGCAGATCCTGTCTGGTTGGCGGCTCTGGCAGATCCTGTCTGGCTGACGGCTCTAGCGGCTCCTGTCTGGCTGATGGCTCTAGCGGCTCCTGTCTGGCTGACGGCTCTGTAGGCTCATGGCAGACGGGCGGCTTTGCAGGCTCATGGCAGACGGGCGGCTTTGCAGGCTCCTGGCAGACGGATGGCTCAGACGGCGCTGGGGAGACGGATGGCTCAGATGGCGCTGGGGAGACGGATGGCTCAGATGGCGCTGGGGAGACGGATGGCTCAGATGGCGCTGGGGAGACGGATGGCTCAGATGGCGCTGGGGAGACGGATGGCTCTGGCCGGATATGGCGCACTGTAGACCTGGTGCGTGGTGCCAGAACTGGAGGCACCGTGCTAATGACAAGCACCTTCCTACTAGTGCGGGGAGCAGGGACAGGGCACACTGTATTCTCAAAGCCTACTCTATCCCTGATGCGTGGTACCGGCACTGGTGACACCGGGCTGAGGACAAGCACATCAGGATTAGTAGGGGGAGAAGATACAGTGGGTTCAGGGCTCTGGAGACGCACAGGTAGCTTAGTGCGTGGGGCCGGAACTGGAGGCACCGGGCTAGATACACGCACTACAGGGAGAGTGCGTGGAGGAGGAACAGGGCTCAGGATACGCACTGGTAGCCTAGTGCGTAGTGTATACACTGTAGGTACTAGGCTGGGGCGGGGAGGTGGTGCCGGAAATACCGGACCGTGGAGGCGTACTGGCACTCTTGAGCATTGAGCTTGCCCAACCTTACCTGGTTGAATACCCCCGGTTGCCCGACCAGTGCGGGGAGGTGGAATAACCCGCACCGGGCTATGTAGGCGAACCGGGGAAACCATGCGTAAGGCAGGTGCCATGTATGCCGGCCCGAGGAGACGCACTGGAGACCAGACGCGTTGAGCCGGCCTCATGACACCTGGCTCAATACCCAATCTAGCCCTACCAGTGCGGGGAGGTGGAATAACCCGCACTGGGCTATGCACTCGTACAGGAGACACCGTGCGCTCTACTGCGTAACACGGCGCCTGCCCGTACTCCCGCTCTCCACGGTAAGCCTGGGAAGTGGGCGCAGGTCTCCTACCTGCCCTTGGCCCACTATCTCCTAGCCCCCCCCCAAGAAATTTTTGGGAATTACTCACGGGCTTTTTTGGCTTCCGTGCCAGACGCGTTCCCTCATAGCTCCGGTTCCTCTCCTCGGTAGCCTCTGCTCTCCTCCGTGCCTCCAGCTCAGCTTTGGGACGGCGATTTTCTCCTGCCTTAGCCCAGGGACCTTCTCCATTCATTATTTGCTCCCATGTCCAGAAATCCTTTCTCTCCTGTCCCTTACTCCGTTTAGTTTCCCTTTGCCGCTTGGTCTTAGCTTGGTGGGTGATTCTGTAAAGGCTGACGCTCTCCTCATCCTCGGAAGAGGTGAGGAGAGAAGGATCTTCAGACCAAAACGCAGGCTCAGGGAAATAAGCCATCTTTATTATAAATTACGATGGCACACGAAACGAAACAAAACACTTTCCAAACTACAAAATAACAAAACGACGTTGACGAGACCTGAACATAAACTTACATAACTAAACATAAACTTACGTACAGGTAACAGACGACATCGAAACGAAAACGAAACAAACAAACGCTACAGTCCTATGTGGTACGAACATAACATACGGACACAGGAGACAATCACCCACAAACAAACAGTGAGAATGCCCTACCTAAATATGACTCTTAATTAGAGGCAAACGCAAACCACCTGCCTCTAATCAAGAGCCATACCAGGCAAACCAAAACCAACATAGAAACAGATAACATAGAATGCCCACCCAACCTCACGTCCTGACCAACTAACACACAAAAACTAACATAAATAGGTCAGGAACGTGACACTCATTTTGTGGGCAGTGAGCACATAGCCTGTCTTCTCTTGAGAGCCATGTCTGCCTACGGCGGCCTTTCTCAATAGCAAGGCTATGCTCACTGAGTCTGTACATAGTCAAAGCTTTCCTTAAGTTTGGGTCAGTCACAGTGGTCAGGTATTCTGCCACTGTGTACTCTCTGTTTAGGGCAAAATAGCATTCTAGTTTGCTCTGTTTTTTTGTTAATTCTTGCCAATGTCTACCTCCCTCTCTCTCTCTCCCTTACTGTCTAGCCCCCTCTCTCTCTCTCCCTTACTGTCTAGCCCTCTCTCTCTCCCTTACTGTCTACCCCTCTCTCTCTCTCCCATACTGTCTACCCCTCTCTCTCTCTCCCTTACTGTCTACCCCTCTCTCTCTCTCCCGTACTGTCTACCCCTCTCTCTCTCTCCCTTACTGTCTACCCCTCTCTCTCTCTCCCTTACTGTCTATCCCTCTCTCTCTCCCGTACTGTCTACCCCTCTCTCTCTCTCCCGTACTGTCTACCCCTCCCTCTCTCTATCCCTTACTGTCTACCCCTCTCTCTCTCTCCCTTACTGTCTACCCCTCTCTCTCTCTCCCTTACTGTCTACCCCTCTCTCTCTCCCTTACTGTCTACCTCCCTCTCTCTATCCCTTACTGTCTACCCCTCTCTCTCTCTCCCTTACTGTCTACCCCTCTCTCTCTCTCCCTTACTGTCTACCCCTCTCTCTCTCTCCCGTACTGTCTACCCCTCCCTCTCTCTATCCCTTACTGTCTACCCCTCTCTCTCTCTCCCTTACTGTCTACCTCCCTCTCTCTATCCCTTACTGTCTACCCCCCTCTCTCTCTCCCTTACTGTCTACCCCTCTCTCTCTCTCCCTTACTGTCTACCTCCCTCTCTCTCTATCCCTTACTGTCTACCCCTCTCTCTATCCCTTACTGTCTACCCCTCTCTCTATCCCTTACTGTCTACCTCTCTCTCTCTCCCTTACTGTCTACCCCTATCTCTCCCTTACTGTCTACCTCCCCCTCTCTCTCTCTATCCCTTACTGTCTACCCCTCTCTCTCTCCCTTACTGTCTACCCCTCTCTCTCTATCCCTTACCTTCTACCTCCCTCTCTCTCTATCCCTTACTGTCTACCTCCCTCTCTCTCTCTCCCTTACCTTCTACCTCCCTCTCTCTCTATCCCTTACTGTCTAGCCCCCTCTCTCTCTCTCCCTTACCTTCTACCTCCCTCTCTCTCTATCCCTTACTGTCTAGCCCCCTCTCTCTCTCTCCCTTACTGTCTACCCCTCTCTCTCTATCCCTTAGCTTCTACCTCCCTCTCTCTCTCCCTTACTGTCTAGCCCTCTCTCTCTATCCCTTACCTTCTACCTACCCCTCTCTCTCTCCCTTACTGTCTACCCCTCTCTCTCTCTCCCTTACTGTCTACCCCTCTCTCTCTCTCCCTTACTGTCTACCCCTCTCTATCTCTCTCTCCCTTACTGTCTAGCCCCCTCTCTCTCTCTCCCTTACTGTCTACCTCCCTCTCTCTCTATCCCTTACTGTCTACCCCTCTCTCTCTCTCCCTTACTGTCTACCCCTCTCTCTCTATCCCTTACTGTCTACCCCTCTCTCTCTCCCTTACTGTCTACCCCTCTCTCTCTCCCTTACTGTCTACCCCTCTCTCTCTCCCTTACTGTCTACCCCTCTCTCTCTCTCCCGTACTGTCTACCTCTCTCTCTCTCTCCCTTACTGTCTACCCCTCTCTCTCTCTCCCTTACTGTCTAGCCCCCTCTCTCTCTCTCCCTTACTGTCTACCCCTCTCTCTCTCCCTTACTGTCTACCCCTCTCTCTCTCCCTTACTGTCTACTTGCCTCTCTCTCTCTCCCTTACTGTCTACCTCCCTCTCTCTCTCTCCCTTACTGTCTAGCCCCCTCTCTCTCTCTCCCTTACTGTCTACCCCTCTCTCTCTCTCCCTTACTGTCTACCCCTCTCTCTCTCTCTCTTACTGTCTACCCCTCTCTATCCCTTACTGTCTACCCCTCTATATCCCTTACTGTCTAGCCCTCTCTATCTCTCCCTTACTGTCTACCCCTCTCTATCTCTCTCTCCCTTACTGTCTACCTCCCTCTCTCTCTCTCCCTTACTGTCTACCCCTCTCTCTCTCCCTTACTGTCTACCCCTCTCTCTCCCTTACTATCTAGCCCTCTCTCTCTATCCCTTACCTTCTACCTCCCTCTCTCTCTCTCCCTTACTGTCTACCCCTCTCTCTCTATCCCTTACTGTCTAGCCCCCTCTCTCTCTCTCCCTTACTGTCTACCCCTCTCTCTCTCTCCCTTACTGTCTACCCCTCTCTCTCTCCCTTACTGTCTACCCCTCTCTCTCTCCCTTACTGTCTACCCCTCTCTCTCTCTCCCTTACTGTCTACCTCCCTCTCTCTCTATCCCTTACTGTCTAGCCCTCTCTCTCTCTCCCTTACTGTCTACCTCCCTCTCTCTCTCTCCCTTACTGTCTACCCCTCTCTCTCTCCCTTACTGTCTAGCCCTCTCTCTCTCCCTTACTGTCTAGCCCCCTCTCTCTCTCTCCCTTACTGTCTACCCCTCTCTCTCTCCCTTACTGTCTACCCCTCTCTCTCTCTCCCTTACTGTCTACCTCCCTCTCTCTCTCTCCCGTACTGTCTACCCCTCTCTCTCTCCCTTACTGTCTACCCCTCTCTCTCTCTCCCTTACTGTCTACCTCCCTCTCTCTCTCTCTCCCGTACTGTCTACCCCTCTCTCTCTCTCCCTTACTGTCTATCCCTCTCTCTCTATCCCTTACTGTCTACCCCTCTCTCTCTCCCTTACTGTCTAGCCCTCTCTCTCTATCCCATACCTTCTACCTCCCTCTCTCTCTCTCCCTTACTGTCTACCCCTCTCTCTCTCTCCCTTACTGTCTATCCCTCTCTCTCTATCCCTTACTGTCTACCCCTCTCTCTCCATTACTGTCTACCTCTCTCTCTCTCCCTTACTGTCTAGCCCTCTCTCTCTCTCCCTTACTGTCTACCCCTCTCTCTCTCTCCCTTACCTTCTACCTCCCTCTCTCTCTCTCCTTTACTGTCTAGCCCTCTCTCTCTCTCCCTTACTGTCTAGCCCCCTCTCTCTCTCTCCCTTACCTTCTACCTCCCTCTCTCTCTCTCCCTTACTGTCTAGCCCTCTCTCTCTCTCCCTTACTTTCTACCCCTCTCTCTCTCCATTACTGTCTACCCCTCTCTCTCTCTCCCTTACCTTCTACCTCCCTCTCTCTCTCTCCCTTACTGTCTAGCCCTCTCTCTCTCTCCCTTACTGTCTAGCCCCCTCTCTCTCTCTCCCTTACTGTCTACCCCTCTCTCTCTCTCCTTTACTGTCTAGCCCTCTCTCTCTCTCCCTTACTGTCTAGCCCTCTCTCTCTCCATTACTGTCTACCCCTCTCTCTCTCTCCCTTACCTTCTACCTCCCTCTCTCTCTCTCCCATACTGTCTACCCCTCTCTCTCTCCCTTACTGTCTAGCCCTCTCTCTCCCTTACTGTCTACCCCTCTCTCTCTCTCCCTTACCTTCTACCTCCCTCTCTCTCTCTCCCATACTGTCTACCCCTCTCTCTCTCCCTTACTGTCTACCTCCCTCTCTCTCTCTCCCATACTGTCTACCCCTCTCTCTCTCCCTTACTGTCTAGCCCCCTCTCTCTCTCTCCCTTACTGTCTACCCCTCTCTCTCTCTCCTTTACTGTCTACCCCTCTCTCTCTCTCCCTTACTGTCTACCTCCCTCTCTCTCTCTTTTACTGTCTACCACTCTCTCTCTCTCTTTTACTGTCTAGCCCTCTCTCTCTATCCCTTACTGTCTACCCCTCTCTCTCCCTTACTATCTACCCCTCTCTCTCTCCCTTACTGTCTACCTCCCTCTCTCTCTCTCCCTTACTGTCTACCTCCCTCTCTCTCTCTCCCTTACTGTCTATCCCTCTCTCTCTCTCTTTTACTGTCTAGCCCTCTCTCTCTCTCCCTTAATGTCTACCCCTCTCTCTCTCTCTCTTACTGTCTACCCCTCTCTCTCCCTTACTGTCTAGCCCCCTCTCTCTCTCTCCCTTACTGTCTATCCCTCTCTCTCTCCCTTACTGTCTACCCCTCTCTCTCTCTCCCTTACTGTCTACCTCCCTCTCTCTCTATCCCTTACTGTCTAGCCCTCTCTCTCTCTCCCTTACTGTCTACCTCCCTCTCTCTCTCTCCCTTACTGTCTACCCCTCTCTCTCTCCCTTACTGTCTAGCCCTCTCTCTCTCCCTTACTGTCTAGCCCCCTCTCTCTCTCTCCCTTACTGTCTACCCCTCTCTCTCTCCCTTACTGTCTACCCCTCTCTCTCTCTCCCTTACTGTCTACCTCCCTCTCTCTCTCTCCCGTACTGTCTACCCCTCTCTCTCTCCCTTACTGTCTACCCCTCTCTCTCTCTCCCTTACTGTCTACCTCCCTCTCTCTCTCTCTCCCGTACTGTCTACCCCTCTCTCTCTCTCCCTTACTGTCTATCCCTCTCTCTCTATCCCTTACTGTCTACCCCTCTCTCTCTCCCTTACTGTCTAGCCCTCTCTCTCTATCCCATACCTTCTACCTCCCTCTCTCTCTCTCCCTTACTGTCTACCCCTCTCTCTCTCTCCCTTACTGTCTATCCCTCTCTCTCTATCCCTTACTGTCTACCCCTCTCTCTCCATTACTGTCTACCTCTCTCTCTCTCCCTTACTGTCTAGCCCTCTCTCTCTCTCCCTTACTGTCTACCCCTCTCTCTCTCTCCCTTACCTTCTACCTCCCTCTCTCTCTCTCCCTTACTGTCTAGCCCTCTCTCTCTCTCCCTTACTGTCTAGCCCCCCCTCTCTCTCTCCCTTACCTTCTACCTCCCTCTCTCTCTCTCCCTTACTGTCTAGCCCTCTCTCTCTCTCCCTTACTTTCTACCCCTCTCTCTCTCCATTACTGTCTACCCCTCTCTCTCTCTCCCTTACCTTCTACCTCCCTCTCTCTCTCTCCCTTACTGTCTAGCCCTCTCTCTCTCTCCCTTACTGTCTAGCCCCCTCTCTCTCTCTCCCTTACTGTCTACCCCTCTCTCTCTCTCCTTTACTGTCTAGCCCTCTCTCTCTCTCCCTTACTGTCTAGCCCTCTCTCTCTCCATTACTGTCTACCCCTCTCTCTCTCTCCCTTACCTTCTACCTCCCTCTCTCTCTCTCCCATACTGTCTACCCCTCTCTCTCTCCCTTACTGTCTAGCCCTCTCTCTCTCCCTTACTGTCTACCCCTCTCTCTCTCTCCCTTACCTTCTACCTCCCTCTCTCTCTCTCCCATACTGTCTACCCCTCTCTCTCTCCCTTACTGTCTACCTCCCTCTCTCTCTCTCCCATACTGTCTACCCCTCTCTCTCTCCCTTACTGTCTAGCCCCCTCTCTCTCTCTCCCTTACTGTCTACCCCTCTCTCTCTCTCCTTTACTGTCTACCCCTCTCTCTCTCTCCCTTACTGTCTACCTCCCTCTCTCTCTCTCTTTTACTGTCTACCCCTCTCTCTCTCTCTTTTACTGTCTAGCCCTCTCTCTCTATCCCTTACTGTCTACCCCTCTCTCTCCCTTACTGTCTACCCCTCTCTCTCTCCCTTACTGTCTACCTCCCTCTCTCTCTCTCCCTTACTGTCTACCTCCCTCTCTCTCTCTCCCTTACTGTCTATCCCTCTCTCTCTCTCTTTTACTGTCTAGCCCTCTCTCTCTCTCCCTTAATGTCTACCCCTCTCTCTCTCTCTCTTACTGTCTACCCCTCTCTCTCCCTTACTGTCTAGCCCCCTCTCTCTCTCTCCCTTATTGTCTACCCCTCTCTCTCTCTCCCTTACTGTCTAGCCCTCTCTCTCTATCCCTTACTGTCTACCCCTCTATCTCCCTTACTGTCTAGCCCCCTCTCTCCCTCTCCCTTACTGTCTAGCCCCCTCTCTCTCTCCCTTAATGTCTAGCCCCCTCTCTCTCTCTCCCTTACTGTCTACCTCCCTCTCTCTCTCTCCCTTACTGTCTAGCCCCCTCTCTCTCTATCCCTTACTGTCTACCCCTCTCTCTCTCCCTTACTGTCTACCCCTCTCTCTCTACCTTACTGTCTACCTCCCTCTCTCTCTCTCCCTTACTGTCTACCCCTCTCTCTCTATCCCTTACTGTCTAGCCCCCTCTCTCTCTCTCCCTTACTGTCTACCCCTCTCTCTCTCTCCCTTACTGTCTACCCCTCTCTCTCTCCCTTACTGTCTACCCCTCTCTCTCTCCCTTACTGTCTACCCCTCTCTCTCTCTCCCTTACTGTCTACCTCCCTCTCTCTCTATCCCTTACTGTCTAGCCCTCTCTCTCTCTCCCTTACTGTCTACCTCCCTCTCTCTCTCTCCCTTACTGTCTACCCCTCTCTCTCTCCCTTACTGTCTAGCCCTCTCTCTCTCCCTTACTGTCTAGCCCCCTCTCTCTCTCTCCCTTACTGTCTACCCCTCTCTCTCTCCCTTACTGTCTACCCCTCTCTCTCTCTCCCTTACTGTCTACCTCCCTCTCTCTCTCTCCCGTACTGTCTACCCCTCTCTCTCTCCCTTACTGTCTACCCCTCTCTCTCTCTCCCTTACTGTCTACCTCCCTCTCTCTCTCTCCCGTACTGTCTATCCCTCTCTCTCTATCCCTTACTGTCTACCCCTCTCTCTCTCCCTTACTGTCTAGCCCTCTCTCTCTATCCCATACCTTCTACCTCCCTCTCTCTCTCTCCCTTACTGTCTACCCCTCTCTCTCTCTCCCTTACTGTCTATCCCTCTCTCTCTATCCCTTACTGTCTACCCCTCTCTCTCCATTACTGTCTACCCCTCTCTCTCTCCCTTACTGTCTAGCCCTCTCTCTCTCTCCCTTACTGTCTACCCCTCTCTCTCTCTCCCTTACCTTCTACCTCCCTCTCTCTCTCTCCCTTACTGTCTAGCCCTCTCTCTCTCTCCCTTACTGTCTAGCCCCCTCTCTCTCTCTCCCTTACCTTCTACCTCCCTCTCTCTCTCTCCCTTACTGTCTAGCCCTCTCTCTCTCTCCCTTACTTTCTACCCCTCTCTCTCTCCATTACTGTCTACCCCTCTCTCTCTCTCCCTTACCTTCTACCTCCCTCTCTCTCTCTCCCTTACTGTCTAGCCCTCTCTCTCCCTTACTGTCTAGCCCCCTCTCTCTCTCTCCCTTACTGTCTACCCCTCTCTCTCTCTCCTTTACTGTCTAGCCCTCTCTCTCTCTCCCTTACTGTCTAGCCCTCTCTCTCTCCATTACTGTCTACCCCTCTCTCTCTCTCCCTTACCTTCTACCTCCCTCTCTCTCTCTCCCATACTGTCTACCCCTCTCTCTCTCCCTTACTGTCTAGCCCTCTCTCTCTCCCTTACTGTCTACCCCTCTCTCTCTCTCCCTTACCTTCTACCTCCCTCTCTCTCTCTCCCATACTGTCTACCCCTCTCTCTCTCCCTTACTGTCTACCTCCCTCTCTCTCTCTCCCATACTGTCTACCCCTCTCTCTCTCCCTTACTGTCTAGCCCCCTCTCTCTCTCTCCCTTACTGTCTACCCCTCTCTCTCTCTCCTTTACTGTCTACCCCTCTCTCTCTCTCCCTTACTGTCTACCTCCCTCTCTCTCTCTCTTTTACTGTCTACCCCTCTCTCTCTCTCTTTTACTGTCTAGCCCTCTCTCTCTATCCCTTACTGTCTACCCCTCTCTCTCCCTTACTGTCTACCCCTCTCTCTCTCTCCCTTACTGTCTACCTCCCTCTCTCTCTCTCCCTTACTGTCTACCTCCCTCTCTCTCTCTCCCTTACTGTCTATCCCTCTCTCTCTCTCTTTTACTGTCTAGCCCTCTCTCTCTCTCCCTTAATGTCTACCCCTCTCTCTCTCTCTCTTACTGTCTACCCCTCTCTCTCCCTTACTGTCTAGCCCCCTCTCTCTCTCTCCCTTATTGTCTACCCCTCTCTCTCTCTCCCTTACTGTCTAGCCCTCTCTCTCTATCCCTTACTGTCTACCCCTCTCTCTCCCTTACTGTCTAGCCCCCTCTCTCCCTCTCCCTTACTGTCTAGCCCCCTCTCTCTCTCTCCCTTAATGTCTAGCCCCCTCTCTCTCCCTTACTGTCTACCTCCCTCTCTCTCTCTCCCTTACTGTCTAGCCCCCTCTCTCTCTATCCCTTACTGTCTACCCCTCTCTCTCTCCCTTACTGTCTACCCCTCTCTCTCTACCTTACTGTCTACCTCCCTCTCTCTCTCTCCCTTACTGTCTAGCCCCCTCTCTCTCTATCCCTTACTGTCTACCCCTCTCTCTCTCCCTTACTGTCTACCCCTCTCTCTCTCCCTTACTGTCTACCTCCCTCTCTCTCTCTCCCTTACTGTCTAGCCCCCTCTCTCTCTCTCCCTTACTGTCTACCCCTCTCTCTCTCTCCCTTACTGTCTACCCCTCTCTCTCTCTCTCTTACTGTCTACCCCTCTCTATCCCTTACTGTCTACCCCTCTCTATCCCTTACTGTCTACCCCTCTCTTTATCCCTTACTGTCTACTCCTCTCTATCTCTCTCTCCCTTACTGTCTACCCCCCTCTCTATCTCTATCCCTTACTGTCTACCCCTCTCTCTCTCTCCCTTACTGTCTAGCCCTCTCTCTCTCTCCCTTACTGTCTAGCCCTCTCTCTCTCTCTCCCTTACTGTCTAGCCCTCTCTCTCTCTCTCCATTACTGTCTAGCCCTCTCTCTCTCTCTCCCTTACTGTCTAGCCCTCTCTCTCTCTCCCTTACTGTCTACCCCTCTCTCTCTCACTTACTGTCTACCTCCCTCTCTCTCTATCCCTTACTGTCTACCCCTCTCTCTCTCTCCCTTACTGTCTAGCCCTCTCTCTCTATCCCATACTGTCTAGCCCCCTCTCTCTCTCTCCCTTACTGTCTAGCCCCCTCTCTCTCTCCCTTACTGTCTACCCCTCTCTCTCTCTCCCTTACTGTCTATCCCTCTCTCTCTCCCTTACTGTCTACCCCTCTCTCTCTCCCTTACTGTCTATCCCTCTCTCTCTCCCTTACTGTCTAGCCCCCTCTCTCTCTCCCTTACTGTCTACCCCTCTCTCTCTTTATCCCTTACTGTCTACCTCCCTCTCTCTCTCTCCCTTACTGTCTACCTCCCTCTCTCTCTCCCTTACTGTCTACCCCTCTCTCTCTCCCTTACTGTCTACCCCTCTCTCTCTCTCTTACTGTCTACCTCCCTCTCTCTCTCTCCCTTACTGTCTAGCCCTCTCTCTCTCCCCCTTACTGTCTACCCCCTCTCTCTCTCTCCCTTACTGTCTACCTCCCTCTCTCTCTCCCTTACTGTCTAGCCCTCTCTCTCTATCCCTTACCTTCTACCTCCCTCTCTCTCTCCCTTACTGTCTAGCCCTCTCTCTCTCTCCCTTACTGTCTTCCTCCCTCTCTCTCTCCCTTACTGTCTAGCCCTCTCTCTCTATCCCTTACCTTCTACCTCCCTCTCTCTCTCTCCCTTACTGTCTACCTCCCTCTCTCTCTATCCCTTACCTTCTACCTCCCTCTCTCTCTCCCTTACTGTCTACCCCTCTCTCTCTATCCCTTACCTTCTACCTCCCTCTCTCTCTCTCCCTTACTGTCTAGCCCCCTCTCTCTCTCTCCCTTACTGTCTACCCCTCTCTCTCTCTCTCCCTTACTGTCTAGCCCCCTCTCTCTCTCTCCCTTACTGTCTAGCCCTCTCTCTCTCTCCCTTACTGTCTACCCCTCCCTCTCTCTCTCTCCCTTACTGTCTAGCCCCCTCTCTCTCTCTCCCTTACTGTCTACCCCTCTCTCTCTCTCTCCCTTACTGTCTACCCCTCTCTCTCTCTCTCCTTTACTGTCTAGCCCCCTCTCTCTCTCTCCCTTACTGTCTAGCCCTCTCTCTCTCTCCCTTACTGTCTACCCCTCTCTCTCTCTCTCCCTTACTGTCTAGCCCCCTCTCTCTCTCTCCCTTACTGTCTACCTCCCTCTCTCTCTCTCCCTTACTGTCTACCCCTCTCTCTCTCTCTCCCTTACTGTCTAGCCCTCTCTCACTCTCCATTACCTTCTACCTCCCTCTCTCTCTCTCCCTTACTGTCTACCTCCCTCTCTCTCTATCCCTTACTGTCTACCCCTCTCTCTCTCCCTTACTGTCTAGCCCTCTCTCTCTCTCCCTTACCTTCTACCTCCCTCTCTCTCTCTCCCTTACTGTCTACCTCCCTCTCTCTCTATCCCTTACTGTCTACCCCTCTCTCTCTCCCTTACTGTCTAGCCCTCTCTCTCTCTCCCTTACCTTCTACCTCCCTCTCTCTCTCTCCCTTACTGTCTACCTCCCTCTCTCTCTATCCCTTACTGTCTACCCCTCTCTCTCTCCCTTACTGTCTACCCCTCTCTCTCTATCCCTTACTGTCTACCCCTCTCTCTCCCTTACTGTCTAGCCCTCTCTCTCTCCCCCTTACCTTCTACCTCCCTCTCTCTCTATCCCTTACTGTCTACCCCTCTCTCTCTATCCCTTACCTTATACCTCCCTCTCGCTCTCTCCTTTACTGTCTAGCCATTTCTCTCTCTCCCTTAATGTCTAGCCCTCTCTCTCTCTCCCTTACTGTCTACCCCTCTCTCTCTCTCCCTTACTGTCTACCCCTCTCTCTCTCTCCCTTACCTTCTACCTCCCTCTCTCCCTCTCCCTTACTGTCTACCTCCCTCTCTCTCTATCCCTTACTGTCTACCCCTCTCTCTCTCCCTTACTGTCTAGCCCTCTCTCTCTCTCCCTTACCTTCTACCTCCCTCTCTCTCTCTCCATTACTGTCTACATCCCTCTCTCTCTATCCCTTACTGTCTACCCCTCTCTCTCTCCCTTACTGTCTACCCTCTCTCTCTCTCTATCCCTTACCTTCTACCTCCCTCTCTCTCCCTTACTGTCTAGCCCTCTCTCTCCCTTACTGTCTACCCTCTCTCTCTCTCTCTTACTGTCTACCCCTCTCTCTCTCTACCTTACTGTCTACCCCTCTCTCTCTCTCCCTTACTGTCTAGCCCTCTCTCTCTCTCCCTTTCTGTCTAGCCCTCTCTCTCTCTCCCTCTCTCTCTCTCCCTTACTGTCTATAGCCCTCTCTCTCTCTCCCTTACTGTCTACCCCTCTCTCTCCCTTACTGTCTACCCCTCTCTCTCTCTCCCTTACTGTCTACCCCTCTCTCTCTCTCCCTTACTGTCTACCCCTCTCTCTCTCTCCCTTACTGTCTAGCCCTCTCTCTCCCTTACTGTCTACCCCTCTCTCTCTCTCCCTTACTGTCTAGCCCCCTCTCTCTCTCTCCCTTACTGTCTAGCCCCCTCTCTCTCTCTCCCTTACTGTCTACCTCCCTCTCTCTCTCTCCCTTACTGTCTACCTCCCTCTCTCTCTCTCCCTTACTGTCTACTTGCCTCTCTCTCTCTCCCTTACTGTCTACCCCTCTCTCTCTCTCCCTTACTGTCTACCCCTCTCTCTCTCTCCTTTACTGTCTACCCCTCTCTCTCTCTCCCTTACTGTCTACCCCTCTCTCTCTCTCCCTTACTGTCTACCCCTCTCTATCCCTTACTGTCTACCCCTCTCTATCCCTTACTGTCTACCCCTCTCTTTATCCCTTACTGTCTACCTCCCTCTCTCTCTCTCCCTTACTGTCTACCTCCCTCTCTCTCTCTCCCTTACTGTCAACCTCCCCCTCTCTCTCTCCCGTACTGTCTACCCCTCTCTCTCTCTCCCTTACTGTCTACCCCTCTCTCTCTCCCTTACTGTCTACCTCCCTCTCTCTATCCCTTACTGTCTACCCCTCTCTCTCTCTCCCTTACTGTCTACCCCTCTCTCTCTCTCCCTTACTGTCTACCTCCCTCTCTCTCTCTCCCTTACTGTCTACCCCCCTCTCTCTCTCCCTTACTGTCTACCCCTCTCTCTCTCCCTTACTGTCTACCCCTCTCTCTCTCTCCCTTACTGTCTAGCCCTCTCTCTCTATCCCTTACCTTCTACCTCCCTCTCTCTCTATCCCTTACTGTCTACCCCTCTCTCTCTCCCTTACTGTCTACCCCTCTCTCTCTCTCCCTTACTGTCTACCCCTCTCTCTCTCCCTTACTGTCTACCCCTCTCTCTCCCTTACTGTCTAGCCCTCTCTCTCTATCCCTTACCTTCTACCTCCCTCTCTCTCTCTCCCTTACTGTCTAGTCCTCTCTCTCTCTCCCTTACTGTCTACCCCTCTCTCTCTCTCCCTTACTGTCTAGCCCCCTCTCTCTCTCTCCCTTACTGTCTAGCCCTCTCTCTCTATCCCTTACCTTCTACCTCCCTCTATCTCTATCCCTTACTGTCTAGCCCTCTCTCTCTCCCTTACTGTCTACCCCTCTCTCTCTCTCTCCCTTACTGTCTACCTCCCTCTCTCTCTCTCCCTTACTGTCTACCCCTCTCTCTCTCTCCATTACTGTCTAGCCCCCTCTCTCTCTCTCCCTTACTGTCTACCCCTCTCTCTCTCCCTTACTGTCTACCCCTCTCTCTCTCTCCCTTACTGTCTACCTCCCTCTCTCTCCCTTACTGTCTACCCCTCTCTCTCTCTCCCTTACTGTCTACCCCTCTCTCTCTCCCTTACTGTCTAGCCCTCTCTCTCTATCCCTTACCTTCTACCTCCCTCTCTCTCTCTCCCTTACTGTCTACCTCCCTCTCTCTCCCTTACTGTCTACCCCTCTCTCTCTCCCTTACTGTCTACCCCTCTCTCTCTCTCCCTTACTGTCTACCTCCCTCTCTCTCCCTTACTGTCTAGCCCCCTCTCTCTCTCTCCCTTACTGTCTAGCCCTCTCTCTCTATCCCTTACCTTCTACCTCCCTCTCTCTCTCTCCCTTACTGTCTACCCCTCTCTCTCTCCCTTACTGTCTACCCCTCTCTCTCTCTCCCTTACTGTCTACCCCTCTCTCTCTCTCCCGTACTGTCTACCCCTCTCTATCTCTCCCTTACTGTCTACCTCCCTCTCTCTCTATCCCTTACTGTCTACCCCTCTCTATCTCTCCCTTACTGTCTACCCCTCTCTCTCCCTTACTGTCTACCCCTCTCTCTCTCCCGTACTGTCTAGCCCTCTCTCTCTCTCCCTTACTGTCTACCCCTCTCTATCTCTCCCTTACTGTCTACCTCCCTCTCTCTCTATCCCTTACTGTCTACCCCTCTCTATCTCTCTCTTACTGTCTACCCCTCTCTCTCCCTTACTGTCTACCCCTCTCTCTCTCCCTTACTGTCTAGCCCTCTCTCTCTATCCCATACCTTCTACCTCCCTCTCTCTCTCTCCCTTACTGTCTACCCCTCTCTCTCTCTCCCTTACTGTCTATCCCTCTCTCTCTATCCCTTACTGTCTACCCCTCTCTCTCCCTTACTGTCTACCCCTCTCTCTCTCCCTTACTGTCTAGCCCTCTCTCTCTCTCCCTTACTGTCTAGCCCCCTCTCTCTCTCTCGCTTACTGTCTACCCCTCTCTCTCCTTTACTGTCTAGCCCTCTCTCTCTATCCCTTACTGTCTAGCCCCCTCTCTCTCTCTCCATTACTGTCTACCCCTCTCTCTCTCCCTTACTGTCTAGCCCTCTCTCTCTCTCCCTTACTGTCTAGCCCCCTCTCTCTCTCTCCCTTACTGTCTACCTCCCTCTCTCTCTCTCCCTTACTGTCTACCCCTCTCTCTCTCTCCCTTACTGTCTACCCCTCTCTCTCCCTTACTGTCTAGCCCCCTCTCTCTCTCTCCCTTATTGTCTACCCCTCTCTCTCTCTCCCTTACTGTCTAGCCCTCTCTCTCTCTCCCTTACCTTCTACCTCCCTCTCTCTCTCTCCCTTACTGTCTACCTCCCTCTCTCTCTATCCCTTACTGTCTACCCCTCTCTCTCTCCCTTACTGTCTAGCCCTCTCTCTCTCCCCCTTACCTTCTACCTCCCTCTCTCTCTATCCCTTACTGTCTAGCCCTCTCTCTCCCTTACTGTCTACCCCTCTCTCTCTATCCCTTACCTTATACCTCCCTCTCGCTCTCTCCTTTACTGTCTAGCCATTTCTCTCTCTCCCTTAATGTCTAGCCCTCTCTCTCTCTCCCTTACTGTCTACCCCTCTCTCTCTCTCCCTTACTGTCTACCCCTTTCTCTCTCTCCCTTACCTTCTACCTCCCTCTCTCCCTCTCCCTTACTGTCTACCTCCCTCTCTCTCTATCCCTTACTGTCTACCTCCCTCTCTCTCTCTCCCTTACTGTCTAGCCCTATCTCTCTCTCCCTTACTGTCTACCCCTCTCTCTCTCCATTACTGTCTACCCCTCTCTCTCTCCCTTACTGTCCAGCCCTCTCTCTCTCTCCCTTACCTTCTACCTCCCTCTCTCTCTCTCCCTTACTGTCTACATCCCTCTCTCTTTATCCCTTACTGTCTACCCCTCTCTCTCTCCCTTACTGTCTACCCCTCTCTCTCTATCCCTTACTGTCTACCCCTCTCTCTCTCCCTTACTGTCAGCCCTCTCTCTCTCCCCCTTACATTCTACCTCCCTCTCTCTCTCTCCCTTACTGTCTTGCCATTTCTCTCTCTCTCTCCCTTACTGTCTACCCCTCTCTCTCTATCCCTTACTGTCTAGCCATTTCTCTCTCTCTCTCCCTTACTGTCTACCCCTCTCTCTCTCCCTTACTGTCTACCTCCCTCTCTCTCTCTCCTTTACTGTCTAGCCATTTCTCTCTCTCCCTTAATGTCTAGCCCTCTCTCTCTCTCTCCCTTACTGTCTACCCCTCTCTCTCTCCCTTACTGTCTACCTCCCCCTCTCTCTCTCCTTTACTGTCTAGCCATTTCTCTCTATCCCTTACTGTCTACCCCTCTCTCTCTCTATCCCTTACCTTCTACCTCCCTCTCTCTCCCTTACTGTCTAGCCCTCTCTCTCCCTTACTGTCTACCCCTCTCTCTCTCTCCCTTACTGTCTACCCCTCTCTCTCTCTCCCTTACTGTCTACCCCTCTTTCTCTCTCCCTTACTGTCTACCCCTCTCTCTCTCTCCCTTACTGTCTAGCCCTCTCTCTCTCTCTCTCTCTCTCCCTTACTGTCTACCCCTCTCTCTCTCTCCCTTACTGTCTACCCCTCTCTCTCTCTCCCTTACTGTCCAGCCCTCTCTCTCTCTCCCTTACCTTCTACCTCCCTCTCTCTCTCTCCCTTACTGTCTACATCCCTCTCTCTTTATCCCTTACTGTCTACCCCTCTCTCTCTCCCTTACTGTCTACCCCTCTCTCTCTATCCCTTACTGTCTACCCCTCTCTCTCTCCCTTACTGTCTAGCCCTCTCTCTCTCCCCCTTACATTCTACCTCCCTCTCTCTCTCTCCCTTACTGTCTTGCCATTTCTCTCTCTCTCTCCCTTACTGTCTACCCCTCTCTCTCTATCCCTTACTGTCTAGCCATTTCTCTCTCTCTCTCCCTTACTGTCTACCCCTCTCTCTCTCCCTTACTGTCTACCTCCCTCTCTCTCTCTCCTTTACTGTCTAGCCATTTCTCTCTCTCCCTTAATGTCTAGCCCTCTCTCTCTCTCTCCCTTACTGTCTACCCCTCTCTCTCTCCCTTACTGTCTACCTCCCCCTCTCTCTCTCCTTTACTGTCTAGCCATTTCTCTCTATCCCTTACTGTCTACCCCTCTCTCTCTCTATCCCTTACCTTCTACCTCCCTCTCTCTCCCTTACTGTCTAGCCCTCTCTCTCCCTTACTGTCTACCCCTCTCTCTCTCTCCCTTACTGTCTACCCCTCTCTCTCTCTCCCTTACTGTCTACCCCTCTTTCTCTCTCCCTTACTGTCTACCCCTCTCTCTCTCTCCCTTACTGTCTAGCCCTCTCTCTCTCTCTCTCTCTCTCCCTTACTGTCTACCCCTCTCTCTCTCTCCCTTACTGTCTACCCCTCTCTCTCTCTCCCTTACTGTCTACCCCTCTCTCTCTCTCCCTTACTGTCTATAGCCCTCTCTCTCTCTCCCTTACTGTCTACCCCTCTCTCTCCCTTACTGTCTACCCCTCTCTCTCTCTCCCTTACTGTCTACCCCTCTCTCTCTCTCCCTTACTGTCTACCCCTCTCTCTCTCTCCCTTACTGTCTACCCCTCTCTCTCCCTTACTGTCTACCCCTCTCTCTCTCCCTTACTGTCTACCCCTCTCTCTCTCCCTTACTGTCTACCCCTCTCTCTCTCTCCCTTACTGTCTACCCCTCTCTCTCTCTCCCTTACTGTCTAGCCCTCTCTCTCTCTCCCTTACTGTCTAGCCCTCTCTATCTCTCTCTCTCTCTCTACCTCCCTCTCCCTTTAGGCATTAACTCTGAATTTTCAAGGTTAGGGTTAAAGGGATACTTCCCAATAGTCTCTCTGTCCAGTATGAAGGAAAATATAGGTAGTTTTGCATGCCAATGCCAAAACTAGCGTTAGCACAATGACTGGAAGTCTATGGTATCTACTAGTATCCAAATTCATAAGGTTAGGCGTTAACACCAATGGTTAAGGTAAAGGTTAAGGTTTGGGAGAGGCTTAAATCAAAAAAGTTAACATAAACATTATATTGCTAGATTCGAACATGCAACCTTTGTAATCAGAGGCAGATGCTTACGCCGATCCACCATTCCCGTCCACAACAACCTAGCAAAACCCAAAACCTACTTAAAGGTAACAAAAGTTCATCGTTGCCCCCTAGTGGCCGATTTACACATCATCTCAGGACGTCCTCAGATATGGATGGACGTCGAATACTGGCTTGTATCACGTGTGACCTCGTCTGAATTATGGGCCTTGTTCAAAAGTAGTGCACTGTGTAGGAAATAGGGTGTCATTGGCCATAGGGCTCTGGTTAAAAGTAGTGCACTATATAGGGAATAGGGTGCCATTGGAGACATATCCAGTCGTGTTTCCTTACAGCAGTTCCATCTCTCCAGGGAAGTGCTCTGATTGGTTTTATACAACAACAACATTCTAATAGTAATTTCTAACTGGACACTTCCTTCGCGTCGATGACTACTGAACCGGAGGAATTTGATATCAGAATCATCAATGCAGTTTTTACGGCAGCGGAAAAAACAAGAACAACAAAGAGTGAAGGGTTAAGCTTCTAATATAGAAATGAGTCTGGAGTTTTGTTTATGCTTATAGATCAGTAACTGTTACGGAATTATTTCAAAAATGGAGGAACAGAGGAATGTTATGTGTTTGTGTGAGATCCGTGATTGATTGTTGTTTGTGTGTGTGTCAGTCTGGATATTGTAACTCGACCTAACGACGGAAGAAAAATGAATTACACCAACCAAGACAACCACCACAAACTGATGACCAGCTGAATGTGTCAAGTTCATTTAAAGAGCTGGGAGAGACTGCTAGTTTCTACTTTGTGTCAGAATATTTAGGACAAGGCACAGATCCTTCAAGAGAATTAAATGGAAATTGTTACACCCTGATCTGTTTCACCTGTCTCCACCCCCCTCCAGGTGTCGCCCATCTTCCCCATTATCCCCTGTGTATTTATACCTGTGTTCTCTGTTTGTCTGTTGCCAGTTCATTTTGTTCGTGAAAACCTACCAGCGTTTGTTCCCCGGCTCCTGTCTGTTTCTTGCTCCTGTTTTCTAGTCCTCCCCGGTTTTGACCTTTCTGTCTGCCCTGACCCTGAGCCTGCCTGCCATTCTGGACCCTTTGCCCCATCTCTTGATTATTGACCCCTGCCTGCCTTGACCTGTCGTTTGCCTGCCCCTGTTGTTGTAATAAACTTTTACTTCAATGCAGTCTGCATCTGCAGACTGACCCAGCAGACTCGGACCAGCTTCAAAACGTCAACTCCTCCCAAGGAGCCACCATTGGAAGGCACGAGGAGTTGCTTCGCTGCCTAACAGAAGGGTTCCAGACCTTGGCCAAACGCCATGACCATGCGTTGAACTCTTTGCTGGAGCAATTCCGCGGCTTGTCTATCAGGCAGCCTACCACAAAGGTAACCTCCCAGTCCCTCAGTAACTTGGCTATTAGCTGCGCCGCCTCCTCAGTCACTCCAGTGTCCCGAGAACCCCGCTTACCTCCTCCGGATTGCTACGATGGAGATTCCGGAACCTGCCGGGATTTCCTCTCCCAGTGCTGCCTCATTTTTAAGCTGCAGGCTTCTACGTTCCCCTCGGACTGCTCGAGGATAGCGTACATATTACGCTGATGTCCGAGAGGCCATGGTGGTGTGGGGGCAACAATCCGCCTTCTGTCTGGAGGAGTTCGTGGAGGAAGTTCGGAAGGTGTTTAATTCTCCGTTGGCCGGGAGAGAGGCTGCTCCTGTAGTGTGACAGACTACACAATGGATTTCCGCACATTGGTTAGCTGAGAGTGAACCTGGAACCTGGAAGAGCTGTTCGACACGGTCCAACACGGAGTATCGGAGGAAGTTAAGGATGAACTTTCACCCGGGGAACTACTGATGGATCTCGACTTGCTCATCGCCTTGACCACTCGGATCGATGGACGACTACAGGAATGAAGGAAGGAGAGGAGGGTCGATTCAAGGTATGCCAGAAGTACCGGACGACTCCTTTCCCGAGAACCCGAGGCTACCCGAGTTCCCACGAGAATTTCCAAAGACTGATGGTTCACCTATTCCTGATCCCATGCAACTAGGCAGAGCTAGGCTGTCTCCAGCTGAACGGCTATACAGGCTTCACACTAAGAGCTGCCTGTATTGCGGGACTACTGGTCATTTTGTCTCCACCTGTCCACTAAAAGATCAGGCTCACCGGTAGCAGCGAGTACTCTGGTGGGCCATACGTAGAACTTTTCCTTTCCCCTTACTCGCATTCCTTTTCATGCCATGTTGCTGTGGGGGAACCAGTCAAAATCTCTCATCAACTCTGGGAAAGATGAGAGCTTTATTTTGGTAGCAAGACGTTGGTGTCCGTGACGTGGCTGGTTTTCTTTTTGTAGACCATAATTGCCTGCCACATGTCTGAGCCGTTGAATTGCGACTCCACTTCGTCTCTATACCACCATTACACTTGTTTGATTGCCTAGTGGAGGGAATAACTACACTGTTTATAGTCGGCCATATTCCCAGTCATCTTTCCATGGTTAAATGCGGTGGTTCGCGCTTTCAGTTTTGCGCGAATGCCGCCATCTATCCACTGTTTCTGGTTGGGGAAGGTTTTAATAGTCACAGAGGGTACAACATCTTTAATGCATGTCTTTATAAACTCACTCACCGAATCAGAGTATAAATCGATTTTATTCTCCGAGGCTACCCAGATCATGTCCCAGTCAGTGTGATCAAAACAATCTTGAAGCGTGGATTCTGATTGGTCAGACCAGCATTGAATAGTCCTTATCCCTGGTACATCCTGTTTGGATTTCTGGCTATAGGAGGAGCAAAATTGAGTCGTGATCAGATTTGCCAAACAGAGGGCGGGGGAGGGCCTTGTATGCAGGTACATTATCCAGTCCGCATGATCAAAACAATCTTGAAGCGTGGATTACGATTGGTCAGACCAGCGTTGAATGGTTCTTGTCACGTGTACATCCTGTTTGAGTTTCTGCCAATAAGACAGTAGGAGCAAGATGGGTGTCATAGTCTGATTTCTGATTCTGCCTAAAAGGACCGTAAAAGGACCGTAAGAATATTTAGGACAAAAGCCCAAAGTCTTCAAGAGAACTGAGTATGCACACGATAACATAAAAGCTGT
Source organism: Salvelinus fontinalis (assembly GCF_029448725.1). NCBI lineage: Eukaryota > Metazoa > Chordata > Actinopteri > Salmoniformes > Salmonidae > Salvelinus > Salvelinus fontinalis. The sequence goes on from NC_074693.1 coordinate 3,130,828, forward strand.
CCATGAATGCATCATGCTGCCGCCACTCAATACAACACTATCCCTAACTTGATGCTCTCTCGCCTCAACAGAGCACACATTATTCTGCCTCATTTCAACACACACAAGTGATACCTCTGGGAGACAACAGTCTCTAGTGAATAAACACATTATCCTGCTTCAACTAAACACAACACAACCTTACATTATCTTCCCACACAGGCAACACCTCTGGGAGCCAACAGCTGTTTATACACCGAGGTAACAGCACCATGACAACGACAGTCACAGTGGCAGCCAACATAGCATTCTGAATCAGCTCCAATCAGCCCCTCAGATATCAGTCTAAGAGGGATAAACAAACACTTCACAGAAACCAATCAGTTCCCTGAGCCCAGGATAAAACCTGGTTAGCATGGGCTACGTCCCAAACGGAACCTAAATCTAATGGGCTACGTCCCAAACGGAACCTAGATCTAATGGGCTACGTCCCAAACGGAACCTAGATCTAATGGGCTACGTCCCAAACGGAACCTAAATCTAATGGGCTACGTCCCAAACGGAACCTAGATCTAATGGGCTACGTCCCAAACGGAACCTAGATCTAATGGGCTACGTCCCAAACGGAACCTAGATCTAATGGGCTACGTCCCAAACGGAACCTAGATCTAATGGGCTACGTCCCAAACGGAACCTAGATCTAATGGGCTACGTCCCAAACGGAACCTAGATCTAATGGGCTACGTCCCAAACAGAACCTAGATCTAATGGGCTACGTCCCAAACGGAACCTAGATCTAATGGGCTACGTCCCAAACGGAACCTAAATCCAATGGGCTACGTCCCAAACGGAACCTAAATCTAATCAAAGTATACTGGTAAAATGTTACACATTATCTCAGGCTAAATGATTGTTTCCAGCCGCAACAGCGCAGTACTGTCTAGCAATACAATAACAATACGCTCAGAATTATGTAGTGCACTATTTAGGGAAAAGACTGACGAACAGAAGGTTTTATTAACAGTAGGTTTAATTAAGAGTAGGTTTAATTAACAGTAGGTTTTATTTACAGTACGTTTCATTAACTTGTTTTATTAACAGTAGGTTTTATTTACAGTAGGTTTTATTAGCAGTAGGTTTTATTTCCAGTAGGTTTTATTTACAGTAGGTTTTATTTACAGTAGGCTTTATTTACAGTAGGTTTTAATAACAGTAGGTTTTATTTACAGTAGGTTTTATTTACAGTAGGTTTTATTAACAGTAGGTTTTAATAACAGTACATTTTTCAAAGATATGTCAAATCAAAATCAAATCAAATGTTTTATACAGCCCTTTTTACATCAGCTGATATATCAAAGTGCCTATAAACAATCTATATACACACGTGCTATTTACCACATAGAAGCTAAATAGTTTTTATTTAATTTTAGGTAGTCCTTTTTTTTATTCCATGCTTTATCTTAATATTCCGCAAATGGAAATACACAATGGACAAAAAAAACATTTGTTTGTCCTCACCCCTCAGCCACATAATGCCAGGGTATATCTGGTGGTCTGTCTCCTCATCACTCAGCCACATAATGCCAGGGTATATCTGGTGGTCTGTCTCCTCATCCCTCAGCCACATAATGCCAGGGTATATCTGGTGGTCTGTCTCCTCATCCCTCAGCCACATAATGCCAGGGTATATCTGGTGGTCTGTCTCATCACTCAGCCACATAATACCTGGGTATATCTGGTGGTCTGTCTCCTCATCGCTCAGCCACATAATGCCAGGGTATATCTGGTGGTCTGTCTCCTCATCCCTCAGCCACATAATACCAGGGTATATCTGGTGGTCTGTCTCCTCATCCCTCAGCCACATAATGCCAGGGTATATCTGGTGGTCTGTCTCCTCATCGCTCAGCCACATAATGCCAGGGTATATCTGGTGGTCTCCTCATCACTCAGCCACATAATGCCAGGGTATATCTGGTGGTCTGTCTCATCGCTCAGCCACATAATGCCAGGGTATATCTGGTGGTCTGTCTCCTCATCCCTCAGCCACATAATGCCAGGGTATATCTGGTGGTCTGTCTCCTCATCACTCAGCCACATAATTCCAGGGTATATCTGGGGGTCTGTCTCCTCATCCCTCAGCCACATGATGCCAGGGTATATCTGGTGGTCTGTCTCATCACTCAGCCACATAATGCCAGGGTATATCTGGTGGTCTATCTCATCACTCAGCCACATAATTCCAGGGTATATCTGGTGGTCTCTCTCCTCATCACTCAGCCACATAATTCCAGGGTATATCTGGTGGTCTGTCTCCTCACTCAGCCACATAATGCCAGGGTATATCTGGTGGTCTGTCTCCTCATCGCTCAGCCACATAATGCCCGGGTATATCTGGTGGTCTGTCTCCTCATCGCTCAGCCACATAATGCCAGGGTATATCTGGTGGTCTGTCTCATCGCTCAGCCACATAATGCCAGGGTATATCTGGTGACCTGTCTCCTCATCCCTCAGCCACATAATACCAGGCTATATCTGGTGGTCTGTCTCCTCATCCCTCAGCCACATAATGCCAGGGTATATCTGGTGGTCTGTCTCCTCATCACTCATCACATAATGCCAGGGTATATCTGGTGGTCTGTCTCCTCAACCACATAATACCAGGGTATATCTGGTGGTCTATCTCATCACTCAACCACATAATTCCAGGGTATATCTGGTGGTCTGTCTCCTCATCGCTCAGCCACATAATGCCAGGGTATATCTGGTGGTCTGTCTCCTCATCACTCAGCCACATAATTCCAGGGTATATCTGGTGGTCTGTCTCCTCACTCAGCCACATAATTCCAGGGTATATCTGGTGGTCTGTCTCCTCACTCAGCCACATAATGCCAGGGTATATCTGGTGGTCTGTCTCCTCATCGCTCAGCCACATAATGCCAGGGTATATCTGGTGGTCTGTCTCCTCATCCCTCAGCCACATAATGCCAGGGTATATCTGGTGGTCTGTCTCCTCATCCCTCAGCCACATAATGCCAGGGTATATCTGGTGGTCTGTCTCCTCATCGCTCAGCCACATAATGCCAGGGTATATCTGGTGGTCTCCTCATCACTCAGCCACATAATGCCAGGGTATATCTGGTGGTCTGTCTCCTCATCCCTCAGCCACATAATGCCAGGGTATATCTGGTGGTCTGTCTCCTCATCCCTCAGCCACATAATGCCAGGGTATATCTGGTGGTCTGTCTCCTCATCACTCAGCCACATAATTCCAGAGTATATCTGGTGGTCTGTCTCCTCATCCCTCAGCCACATGATGCCAGGGTATATCTGGTGGTCTGTCTCATCACTCAGCCACATAATGCCAGGGTATATCTGGTGGTCTATCTCATCACTCAGCCACATAATTCCAGGGTATATCTGGTGGTCTGTCTCCTCATCACTCAGCCACATAATTCCAGGGTATATCTGGTGGTCTGTCTCCTCACTCAGCCACATAATGCCAGGGTATATCTGGTGGTCTGTCTCCTCATCGCTCAGCCACATAATGCCCGGGTATATCTGGTGGTCTGTCTCATCGCTCAGCCACATAATGCCAGGGTATATCTGGTGGCCTGTCTCCTCATCCCTCAGCCACATAATACCAGGGTATATCTGGTGGTCTGTCTCCTCATCCCTAAGCCACATAATGCCAGGGTATATCTGGTGGTCTGTCTCCTCATCACTCATCACATAATGCCAGGGTATATCTGGTGGGCTGTCTCCTCAGCCACATAATACCAGGGTATATCTGGTGGTCTATCTCATCACTCATCCACATAATTCCAGGGTATATCTGGTGGTCTGTCTCCTCATCGCTCAGCCACATAATGCCAGGGTATATCTGGTGGTCTGTCTCCTCATCACTCAGCCACATAATTCCAGGGTATATCTGGTGGTCTGTCTCCTCACTCAGCCACATAATGCCAGGGTATATCTGGTGGTCTGTCTCCTCATCGCTCAGCCACATAATGCCAGGGTATATCTGGTGGTGTGTCTCCTCATCCCTCAGCCACATAATGCCAGGGTATATCTGGTGGTCTGTCTCCTCATCCCTCAGCCACATAATGCCAGGGTATATCTGGTGGTCTTTCTCCTCACTCAGCCACATAATGCCAGGGTATATCTGGTGGTCTGTCTCCTCATCGCTCAGCCAAATAATGCCAGGGTATATCTGGTGGTCTGTCTCCTCATCCCTCAGCCACATAATGCCAGGGTATATCTGGTGGTCTGTCTCCTCATCCCTCAGCCACATAATACCAGGGTATATCTGGTGGTCTGCCTCCTTATCACTCAGCCACATAATGCCAGGGTATATCTGGTGGTCTGTCTCCTCATCACTCAGCCATATAATGCCAGGGTATATCTGGTGGTCTGTCTCCCTATCGCTCAGCCACACAATGCCAGGGTATATCTGGTGGTCTGTCTCCTCATCCCTCAGCCACATAATGCCAGGGTATATCTGGTGGTCTGTCTCCTCATCCCTCAGCCACATAATGCCAGGGTATATCTGGTGGTCTGTCTCCTCATCACTCAGCCACATAATGCCAGGGTATATCTGGTGGTCTGTCTCCTCATCCCTCAGCCACATAATGCCAGGGTATATCTGGTGGTCTGTCTCCTCATCCCTCAGCCACATAATGCCAGGGTATATCTGGTGGTCTGTCTCATCACTCAGCCACATAATACCTGGGTATATCTGGTGGTCTGTCTCCTCATCGCTCAGCCACATAATGCCAGGGTATATCTGGTGGTCTGTCTCCTCATCCCTCAGCCACATAATACCAGGGTATATCTGGTGGTCTGTCTCCTCATCCCTCAGCCACATAATGCCAGGGTATATCTGGTGGTCTGTCTCCTCATCGCTCAGCACCATAATGCCAGGGTATATCTGGTGGTCTCCTCATCACTCAGCCACATAATGCCAGGGTATATCTGGTGGTCTGTCTCATCGCTCAGCCACATAATGCCAGGGTATATCTGGTGGTCTGTCTCCTCATCCCTCAGCCACATAATGCCAGGGTATATCTGGTGGTCTGTCTCCTCATCACTCAGCCACATAATTCCAGGGTATATCTGGGGGTCTGTCTCCTCATCCCTCAGCCACATGATGCCAGGGTATATCTGGTGGTCTGTCTCATCACTCAGCCACATAATGCCAGGGTATATCTGGTGGTCTATCTCATCACTCAGCCACATAATTCCAGGGTATATCTGGTGGTCTGTCTCCTCATCACTCAGCCACATAATTCCAGGGTATATCTGGTGGTCTGTCTCCTCACTCAGCCACATAATGCCAGGGTATATCTGGTGGTCTGTCTCCTCATCGCTCAGCCACATAATGCCTGGGTATATCTGGTGGTCTGTCTCCTCATCGCTCAGCCACATAATGCCAGGGTATATCTGGTGGTCTGTCTCATCGCTCAGCCACATAATGCCAGGGTATATCTGGTGGCCTGTCTCCTCATCCCTCAGCCACATAATACCAGGGTATATCTGGTGGTCTGTCTCCTCATCCCTCAGCCACATAATGCCAGGGTATATCTGGTGGTCTGTCTCCTCATCACTCATCACATAATGCCAGGGTATATCTGGTGGTCTGTCTCCTCAACCACATAATACCAGGGTATATCTGGTGGTCTATCTCATCACTCAGCCACATAATTCCAGGGTATATCTGGTGGTCTGTCTCCTCATCCCTCAGCCACATAATGCCAGGGTATATCTGGTGGTCTGTCTCCTCATCCCTCAGCCACATAATGCCAGGGTATATCTGGTGGTCTGTCTCCTCATCGCTCAGCCACATAATGCCAGGGTATATCTGGTGGTCTCCTCATCACTCAGCCACATAATGCCAGGGTATATCTGGTGGTCTGTCTCCTCATCCCTCAGCCACATAATGCCAGGGTATATCTGGTGGTCTGTCTCCTCATCGCTCAGCCACATAATGCCCGGGTATATCTGGTGGTCTGTCTCCTCATCGCTCAGCCACATAATGCCAGGGTATATCTGGTGGTCTGTCTCATCGCTCAGCCACATAATGCCAGGGTATATCTGGTGGCCTGTCTCCTCATCCCTCAGCCACATAATACCAGGGTATATCTGGTGGTCTGTCTCCTCATCCCTCAGCCACATAATGCCAGGGTATATCTGGTGGTCTGTCTCCTCATCACTCATCACATAATGCCAGGGTATATCTGGTGGTCTGTCTCCTCAACCACATAATACCAGGGTATATCTGGTGGTCTATCTCATCACTCAGCCACATAATTCCAGGGTATATCTGGTGGTCTGTCTCCTCATCGCTCAGCCACATAATGCCAGGGTATATCTGGTGGTCTGTCTCCTCATCACTCAGCCACATAATTCCAGGGTATATCTGGTGGTCTGTCTCCTCACTCAGCCACATAATTCCAGGGTATATCTGGTGGTCTGTCTCCTCACTCAGCCACATAATGCCAGGGTATATCTGGTGGTCTGTCTCCTCATCGCTCAGCCACATAATGCCAGGGTATATCTGGTGGTCTGTCTCCTCATCCCTCAGCCACATAATGCCAGGGTATATCTGGTGGTCTGTCTCCTCATCCCTCAGCCACATAATGCCAGGGTATATCTGGTGGTCTGTCTCCTCATCGCTCAGCCACATAATGCCAGGGTATATCTGGTGGTCTCCTCATCACTCAGCCACATAATGCCAGGGTATATCTGGTGGTCTGTCTCCTCATCCCTCAGCCACATAATGCCAGGGTATATCTGGTGGTCTGTCTCCTCATCCCTCAGCCACATAATGCCAGGGTATATCTGGTGGTCTGTCTCCTCATCACTCAGCCACATAATTCCAGGGTATATCTGGTGGTCTGTCTCCTCATCCCTCAGCCACATGATGCCAGGGTATATCTGGTGGTCTGTCTCATCACTCAGCCACATAATGCCAGGGTATATCTGGTGGTCTATCTCATCACTCAGCCACATAATTCCAGGGTATATCTGGTGGTCTGTCTCCTCACTCAGCCACATAATGCCAGGGTATATCTGGTGGTCTGTCTCCTCATCGCTCAGCCACATAATGCCCGGGTATATCTGGTGGTCTGTCTCCTCATCGCTCAGCCACATAATGCCAGGGTATATCTGGTGGTCTGTCTCATCGCTCAGCCACATAATGCCAGGGTATATCTGGTGGCCTGTCTCCTCATCCCTCAGCCACATAATACCAGGGTATATCTGGTGGTCTGTCTCCTCATCCCTCAGCCACATAATGCCAGGGTATATCTGGTGGTCTGTCTCCTCATCACTCATCACATAATGCCAGGGTATATCTGGTGGTCTGTCTCCTCAACCACATAATACCAGGGTATATCTGGTGGTCTATCTCATTACTCAGCCACATAATTCCAGGGTATATCTGGTGGTCTGTCTCCTCATCGCTCAGCCACATAATGCCAGGGTATATCTGGTGGTCTGTCTCCTCATCACTCAGCCACATAATTCCAGGGTATATCTGGTGGTCTGTCTCCTCACTCAGCCACATAATTCCAGCGTATATCTGGTGGTCTGTCTCCTCACTCAGCCACATAATGCCAGGGTATATCTGGTGGTCTGTCTCCTCATCGCTCAGCCACATAATGCCAGGGTATATCTGGTGGTCTGTCTCCTCATCCCTCAGCCACATAATGCCAGGGTATATCTGGTGGTCTGTCTCCTCATCCCTCAGCCACATAATGCCAGGGTATATCTGGTGGTCTGTCTCCTCATCGCTCAGCCACATAATGCCAGGGTATATCTGGTGGTCTCCTCATCACTCAGCCACATAATGCCAGGGTATATCTGGTGGTCTGTCTCCTCATCCCTCAGCCACATAATGCCAGGGTATATCTGGTGGTCTGTCTCCTCATCCCTCAGCCACATAATGCCAGGGTATATCTGGTGGTCTGTCTCCTCATCACTCAGCCACATAATTCCAGGGTATATCTGGTGGTCTGTCTCCTCATCCCTCAGCCACATGATGCCAGGGTATATCTGGTGGTCTGTCTCATCACTCAGCCACATAATGCCAGGGTATATCTGGTGGTCTGTCTCCTCACTCAGCCACATAATGCCAGGGTATATCTGGTGGTCTGTCTCCTCATCGCTCAGCCACATAATGCCCGGGTATATCTGGTGGTCTGTCTCATCGCTCAGCCACATAATGCCAGGGTATATCTGGTGGTCTGTCTCCTCAGCCACATAATACCAGGGTATATCTGGTGGTCTATCTCATCACTCAGCCACATAATTCCAGGGTATATCTGGTGGTCTGTCTCCTCATCGCTCAGCCACATAATGCCAGGGTATATCTGGTGGTCTGTCTCCTCATCACTCAGCCACATAATTCCAGGGTATATCTGGTGGTCTGTCTCCTCACTCAGCCACATAATGCCAGGGTATATCTGGTGGTCTGTCTCCTCATCACTCAGCCACATAATGCCAGGGTATATCTGGTGGTCTGTCTCCTCATCCCTCAGCCACATAATACCAGGGTATATCTGGTGGTCTGTCTCCTCATCCCTCAGCCACATAATGCCAGGGTATATCTGGTGGTCTTTCTCCTCACTCAGCCACATAATGCCAGGGTATATCTGGTGGTCTGTCTCCTCATCGCTCAGCCAAATAATGCCAAGGTATATCTGGTGGTCTGTCTCCTCATCCCTCAGCCACATAATGCCAGGGTATATCTGGTGGTCTGTCTCCTCGTCCCTCAGCCACATAATACCAGGGTATATCTGGTGGTCTGCCTCCTTATCACTCAGCCACATAATGCCAGGGTATATCTGGTGGTCTGTCTCCTCATCACTCAGCCATATAATGCCAGGGTATATCTGGTGGTCTGTCTCCCTATCGCTCAGCCACACAATGCCAGGGTATATCTGGTGGTCTGTCTCCTCATCCCTCAGCCACATAATGCCAGGGTATATCTGGTGGTCTGTCTCCTCATCCCTCAGCCACATAATGCCAGGGTATATCTGGTGGTCTGTCTCCTCATCCCTCAGCCACATAATGCCAGGGTATATCTGGTGGTCTGTCTCCTCATCCCTCAGCCACATAATGCCAGGGTATATCTGGTGGTCTGACTCCTCATCCCTCAGCCACATAATGCCAGGGTATATCTGGTGGTCTGTCTCCTCATCCCTCAGCCACATAATGCCAGGGTATATCTGGTGGTCTGTCTCCTCATCACTCAGCCACATAATGCCAGGGTATATCTGGTGGTCTGTCTCCTCATCCCTCAGCCACATAATGCCAGGGTATATCTGGTGGTCTGTCTCCTCATCACTCAGCCACATAATGCCAGGGTATATCTGGTGGTCTGTCTCCTCATCACTCAGCCACATAATGCCAGGGTATATCTGGTGGTCTGTCTCCTCATCACTCAGCCACATAATGCCAGGGTGTATCTGGTGGTCTGTCTCCTCATCACTCAGCCACATAATGCCAGGGTATATCTGGTGGTCTGTCTCCTCATCACTCAGCCACATAATGCCAGGGTATATCTGGTGGTCTGTCTCCTCATCCCTCAGCCACATAATGCCAGGGTATATCTGGTGGTCTGTCTCCTCATCGCTCAGCCACATAATGCCAGGGTATATCTGGTGGTCTGTCTCCTCATCCCTCAGCCACATAATGACAGGGTATATCTGGTGGTCTGTCTCCTCATCACTCAGCCACATAATACCTGGGTATATCTGGTGGTCTGTCTCCTCATCCCTCAGCCACATAATGCCAGGGTATATCTGGTGGTCTGTCTCCTCATCCCTCAGCCACATAATGCCAGGGTATATCTGGTGGTCTGTCTCCTCATCCCTCAGCCACATAATGCCAGGGTATATCTGGTGGTCTGTCTCCTCATCCCTCAGCCACATAATGCCAGGGTATATCTGGTGGTCTGTCTCATCATCACTCAGCCACATAATGCCAGGGTATATCTGGTGGTCTGTCTCCTCATCCCTCAGCCACATAATGCCAGGGTATATCTGGTGGTCTGTCTCCTCATCCCTCAGCCACATAATGCCAGGGTATATCTGGTGGTCTGTCTCCTCATCCCTCAGCCACATAATGCCAGGGTATATCTGGTGGTCTGTCTCATCGCTCAGCCACATAATGCCAGGGTATATCTGGTGGTCTGTCTCCTCACTCAGCCACATAATGCCAGGGTATATCTGGTGGTCTGTCTCATCATCCCTCAGCCACATAATGCCAGGGTATATCTGGTGGTCTGTCTCATCATCCCTCAGCCACATAATGCCAGGGTATATCTGGTGGTCTGTCTCCTCATCCCTCAGCCACATAATGCCAGGGTATATCTGGTGGTCTGTCTCCTCATCCCTCAGCCACATAATGCCAGGGTATATCTGGTGGTCTGTCTCCTCATCACTCAGCCACATAATGCCAGGGTATATCTGGTGGCCTGTCTCCTCATCCCTCAGCCACATAATGCCAGGGTATATCTGGTGGTCTGTCTCATCGCTCAGCCACATAATGCCAGGGTATATCTGGTGGTCTGTCTCCTCATCCCTCAGCCACATAATGCCAGGGTATATCTGGTGGTCTGTCTCATCATCCCTCAGCCACATAATGCCAGGGTATATCTGGTGGTCTGTCTCCTCATCCCTCAGCCACATAATGCCAGGGTATATCTGGTGGTCTGTCTCCTCATCCCTCAGCCACATAATGCCAGGGTATATCTGGTGGTCTGTCTCCTCATCCCTCAGCCACATAATGCCAGGGTATATCTGGTGGTCTGTCTCCTCATCACTCAGCCACATAATGCCAGGGTATATCTGGTGGTCTGTCTCCTCATCACTCAGCCACATAATGCCAGGGTATATCTGGTGGTCTGTCTCCTCATCCCTCAGCCACATAATGCCAGGGTATATCTGGTGGTCTGTCTCCTCATCGCTCAGCCACATAATGCCAGGGTATATCTGGTGGTCTGTCTCCTCATCCCTCAGCCACATAATGACAGGGTATATCTGGTGGTCTGTCTCCTCATCACTCAGCCACATAATACCTGGGTATATCTGGTGGTCTGTCTCCTCATCCCTCAGCCACATAATGCCAGGGTATATCTGGTGGTCTGTCTCCTCATCCCTCAGCCACATAATGCCAGGGTATATCTGGTGGTCTGTCTCCTCATCCCTCAGCCACATAATGCCAGGTATATCTGGTGGTCTGTCTCCTCATCCCTCAGCCACATAATGCCAGGGTATATCTGGTGGTCTGTCTCATCATCACTCAGCCACATAATGCCAGGGTATATCTGGTGGTCTGTCTCCTCATCCCTCAGCCACATAATGCCAGGGTATATCTGGTGGTCTGTCTCCTCATCCCTCAGCCACATAATGCCAGGGTATATCTGGTGGTCTGTCTCCTCATCACTCAGCCACATAATGCCAGGGTATATCTGGTGGTCTGTCTCCTCATCACTCAGCCACATAATGCCAGGGTATATCTGGTGGTCTGTCTCCTCATCCCTCAGCCACATAATGCCAGGGTATATCTGGTGGTCTGTCTCCTCATCGCTCAGCCACATAATGCCAGGGTATATCTGGTGGTCTGTCTCCTCATCCCTCAGCCACATAATGACAGGGTATATCTGGTGGTCTGTCTCCTCATCACTCAGCCACATAATACCTGGGTATATCTGGTGGTCTGTCTCCTCATCCCTCAGCCACATAATGCCAGGGTATATCTGGTGGTCTGTCTCCTCATCCCTCAGCCACATAATGCCAGGGTATATCTGGTGGTCTGTCTCCTCATCCCTCAGCCACATAATGCCAGGTATATCTGGTGGTCTGTCTCCTCATCCCTCAGCCACATAATGCCAGGGTATATCTGGTGGTCTGTCTCATCATCACTCAGCCACATAATGCCAGGGTATATCTGGTGGTCTGTCTCCTCATCCCTCAGCCACATAATGCCAGGGTATATCTGGTGGTCTGTCTCCTCATCCCTCAGCCACATAATGCCAGGGTATATCTGGTGGTCTGTCTCCTCATCCCTCAGCCACATAATGCCAGGGTATATCTGGTGGTCTGTCTCATCGCTCAGCCACATAATGCCAGGGTATATCTGGTGGTCTGTCTCTTCACTCAGCCACATAATGCCAGGGTATATCTGGTGGTCTGTCTCATCATCCCTCAGCCACATAATGCCAGGGTATATCTGGTGGTCTGTCTCATCATCCCTCAGCCACATAATGCCAGGGTATATCTGGTGGTCTGTCTCCTCATCCCTCAGCCACATAATGCCAGGGTATATCTGGTGGTCTGTCTCCTCATCCCTCAGCCACATAATGCCAGGGTATATCTGGTGGTCTGTCTCCTCATCACTCAGCCACATAATGCCAGGGTATATCTGGTGGCCTGTCTCCTCATCCCTCAGCCACATAATGCCAGGGTATATCTGGTGGTCTGTCTCATCGCTCAGCCACATAATGCCAGGGTATATCTGGTGGTCTGTCTCCTCATCCCTCAGCCACATAATGCCAGGGTATATCTGGTGGTCTGTCTCATCATCCCTCAGCCACATAATGCCAGGGTATATCTGGTGGTCTGTCTCCTCATCCCTCAGCCACATAATGCCAGGGTATATCTGGTGGTCTGTCTCCTCATCCCTCAGCCACATAATGCCAGGGTATATCTGGTGGTCTGTCTCCTCATCCCTCAGCCACATAATGCCAGGGTATATCTGGTGGTCTGTCTCCTCATCCCTCAGCCACATAATGCCATGGTATATCTGGTGGTCTGTCTCCTCATCCCTCAGCCACATAATGCCAGGGTATATCTGGTGGTCTGTCTCCTCATCACTCAGCCACATAATGCCAGGGTATATCTGGTGGTCTGTCTCCTCATCCCTCAGCCACATAATGCCAGGGTATATCTGGTGGTCTGTCTCCTCATCCCTCAGCCACATAATGCCAGGGTATATCTGGTGGTCTGTCTCATCGCTCAGCCACATAATGCCAGGGTATATCTGGTGGTCTGTCTACTCACTCAGCCACATAATGCCAGGGTATATCTGGTGGTCTGTCTCATCATCCCTCAGCCACATAATGCCAGGGTATATCTGGTGGTCTGTCTCCTCATCCCTCAGCCACATAATGCCAGGGTATATCTGGTGGTCTGTCTCCTCATCCCTCAGCCACATAATGCCAGGGTATATCTGGTGGTCTGTCTCATCGCTCAGCCACATAATGCCAGGGTATATCTGGTGGTCTGTCTACTCACTCAGCCACATAATGCCAGGGTATATCTGGTGGTCTGTCTCATCATCCCTCAGCCACATAATGCCAGGGTATATCTGGTGGTCTGTCTCCTCATCCCTCAGCCACATAATGCCAGGGTATATCTGGTGGTCTGTCTCCTCATCCCTCAGCCACATAATGCCAGGGTATATCCGCTGTGCTTTCTGGAATAAGAGCAAGCGTATATCGTGGTAGTAAAGAGCAATAGAGGATCAAATGTATTTAGGCTTTTTGAACCTACAGACAGGATCAGAAAAGTAGCAAATCCTCCTACAAATGATGCTGTGGTACATCACATCATGTTACATGTTAGTCATTTAACAGACTCTCTTATCCAGAGAGACTTACAGTAGTGAGTCATTTAGCAGACTCTCTTATCCAGAAACACTACAGTAGTGAGTCATTTAGCAGACTCTCTTATCCAGAGAGACTTACAGTAGTGAGTCATTTAACAGACTCTCTGATCCAGAGCCACTACAGTAGGGAGTCATTTAGCAGACTCTCTTATCCAGAGTCACTACATTAGTGAGTCATTTAACAGACTCTCTTATCCAGAGAGACTTACAGTAGTGAGTCATTTAACAGACTCTCTGATCCAGAGAGACTTACAGTAGTGAGTCATTTAGCAGACTCTCTTATCCAGAACCACTACAGTAGTGAGTCATTTAACAGACTCTCTTATCCAGAGAGACTTACAGTAGTGAGTCATTTAGCAGACTCTCTGATCCAGAGAGACTTACAGTAGTGAGTCATTTAAAGAACTCTCTTATCCAGAGAGACCTACAGTAGAGAGTCATTTAGCAGACTCTCTTATCCAGAGCCATTTACAGTAGTGAGTCATTTAACAGACTCTCTTATCTAGAGCTACTTACAGTAGTGAGTCATTTAGCAGACTCTCTTATCCAGAGACACTACGGTAGTGAGTCATTTAGCAGACTCTCTGATCCAGATCCACTACAGTAGTGAGTCATTTAGCAGACTCTCTTATCCAGAGCCATTTACAGTAGTGAGTCATTTAACAGACTCTCTTATCTAGAGCTACTTACAGTAGTGAGTCATTTAGCAGACTCTCTTATCCAGATTAACTTACAGTAGTGAGTCATTTAACAGACTCTCTTATCCAGAGAGACTTACAGTAGTGAGTCATTTAGCAGACTCTCTGATCCAGTGAGTCGTACAGTAGTGAGTCATTTAGCAGACTCTCTGATCCAGTGAGTCGTACAGTAGTGAGTCATTTAGCAGACTCTCTTATCCAGAGCCACTACAGTAGTGAGTCATTTAGCAGACTCTCTTATCCAGAGAGACTTACAGTAGTGAGTCATTTAGCAGACTCTCTGATCCAGAGCCACTACAGTAGTGAGTCATTTAACAGACTCTCTTATCCAGAGTCACTACATTAGTGAGTCATTTAGCAGACTCTCTTATCCAGAGAGACTTACATTAGTGAGTCATTTAGCAGACTCTCTTATCCAGAGACCCTACAGTAGTGAGTCATTTAGCAGACTCTCTTATCCATAGAGACTTACAGTAGTGAGTCATTTAGCAGACTCTCCTATCCAGAGGTACTAACAGTAGTGAGTCATTTAACAGACTCTCTTATCCAGAGCCATTTACAGTAGTGAGTCATTTAGCAGACTCTCTTATCCAGAGCCATTTACAGTAGTGAGTCATTTAGCAGACTCTTGTCCAGAGCCATTTACAGTAGTGAGTCATTTAGCAGACTCTCTGATCCAGAGACACTACAGTAGTGAGTCATTTAACAGACTCTCTTATCCAGAGCGACTTACAGTAGTGAGTGCATTTTCTTTTTTTTAATTGAAGACATGAAAACTATGAAATAACACATATGGAATTTTGCACTGGTTACCTTTGGCAATCGACCCCACAACCAATTGCATTGCAAGAGCCATTCTCTACCAGCTAAGGACCCCAAAATATATCCCAAACTGAGCTTCATTATTTACGTATATATATATTAAAAAAAGGTTTTCAAATCAACAACAGACATAGTATTCTATTGTTTACGTTATCAGAAACAGATTTAATTGGATTTTTCCCCCATGGCTACCCAAATACACTTTTGTATAATAATCTGAAGTGTTTAAGATGTTGTACTTGGCACCATTGCTATCCCTGACCATTAAAACATAGGTGTAGATATCTCCATTTACATGTTATCATGTTTCAGCAGATCGGAAGGAAAAGCCATTTTCCGGCTATGGCAGAATAGCAAAATGGCTGCCAGGGTCTTTTTTTGAGACTGTACATGGCAGCATTGTAAATCCTTGATCATCAAAATATAGAGCTAGATATCACCTTTTTTTTACAGTCGTGGCCAAGTTTTGAAAATGACACAAATATAAATTCACACAAAGTCTGCTGCCTCAGTTTGTATGATGGCAATTTCCATATACTCCAGAATGTTATGAAGAGTGATCAGATGAATTGCAATTAATTGTAAAGTCCCTCTTTGCCATACAAATGAACTGAATCCCCCCCCCCAAACATTCCCACTGCATTTCAGCCCTGCCACAAAAGGACCAGCTGACATCATGTCAGTGATTCTCTCGCTAACACAGGTGTGAGTGTTGACGAGGACAAGGCTGGAGATCACTCTATCATGCTGATTGAGTTTGAATAACAGACTGGAAGCTTCAAAAGGAGGGTGGTGCTTGGAATCATTGTTCTTCCTCTGTCAACCATGGTTACCTGCAGGGAAACACATGCCGTCATCATTGCTTTGCACAAAAAAGGGCTTCACAGGCAAGGATATTGCTGCCAGTAAGATTGCCCATAAATCAACCATTTATCGGTTCATCAAGAACTTCAAGAAGAACGGTTCAATTGTTGTGAAGGCGGCATTAGGGCGCCCAAGAAAGTCCAGCAAGTGCCAGGACCGTCTCCTAAAGTTGATTCTGCTGCAGGATCGGGGAACCACCAGTACAGAGCTTGCTCAGGAATGGCAGCAGGCAGGTGTGAGTGCATCTGCACGCACAGTGAGGCGAAGACTTTTGGAAGATGGCCTAGTGTCAAGGAGGGCAGCAAAGAAGCCACTTCTCTCCCGGAAAAACATCAGGGACAGACTGATATTCTGCAAAAGGTACAGGGATTGGACTGCTGAGGACTGGGGTAAAGTCATTTTCTCTGATGAATCCCCTTTCCGATTGTTTGGGGCATCTGGAAAAAAGCTTGTCCGGGGAAGACAAGGTGAGCGCTACCATCAGTCCTGTGTCATGCCAACAGTAAAGCATCCTGAGACCATTCATGTGTGGGCTTGCTTCTCAGCCAAGGGAGTGAGCTCACTCACAATTTTGCCTAAAAACACAGCCAAGAATAAAGAATGGGTCCAACACATGCTCCGAGAGCAACTTTACCCAACCATCCAGGAACAGTTTGGTGACGAACAATGCCTTTTTCAACGTGATGGAGCACCTTGCCATAAGGCAAAAGTGATAACTAAGTGGCTCGGAGAACAAAACAAATATGTTGTGTCCATGGCCAGGAAACTCCCCAGACCTTAATCCCATTGAGAACTTGTGGTCAATCCTCAAGAAGCAGGTGGACAAACAAAAAGCCACAAATTCTGACAAACTCCAAGCATTGATTATGCAAGAATGGGCTGCCCTCAGTCAGGATGTGGCCCAGAAGTTAATTGACAGCATGCCAGGGCGGATTGCAGAGGTCTTGAAAAAGAAGGGTCAACACTGCAAATATCGACTCTTTGCATCAACTTCATGTTCTTGTCAATAAAAGCCTTTGACAGGCCTCCCGGGTGGCGCAGTGGTCTAGGGCACTGCATCACAGTGCTAGCTGCGCCACCAGAGTCTCTGGGTTCGCGCCCAGGCTCTGTCGCAGCCGGCCGCGACCGGGAGGTCCATGGGGCGACGCACAATTGGGCTAGCGTCGTCCGGGTTAGGGAGGGTTTGGCCGGTACGGATATCCTTGTCTCATCGCACTCCAGTGACTCCTGTGGCGGGCCGGGCGCAGTGCGCGCTAACCAAGGGGGCCAGGTGCACGGTGTTTCCTCCGACACATTGGTGCGGCTGGCTTCCGGGTTGGAGGTGCGCTGTGTTAAGAAGCAGTCTGCAGTCTTGGTTGGGTTGTGCGTCGGAGGATGCGTGGCTTTCGACCTTCGTCTCTCCCGAGCCCGTACGGGAGTTGTAGCGATGAGACAAGATAGTAATTACTAGCGATTGGATACCACGTAAATTGGGGAGAAAAGGGGGTAAAATTTAAGAAAAAATAAATAAAAGCCTTTGACACTTATGAAATGCTTGTAATTATACTTCAGTATTCCATAGTAACATCTGACAAAAATATCTAAAGACACTGAAGCAGCAAACTTTGTGGAAGTTAATATTTGTGTCATTCTCAAAACTTTATGTCACAACTGTAGAGCCTCCCATGTGGCAGAGCTGTCTAACACTGCATTGCTTGAGGTGTCACTACAGACCCGGGTTTGATCCCAGTCTGTGTCACAGCCGGCCGCAACTGGGAGACCCATGACGCAGTGCACAATTGGCCAAGCATCGTCCGGGTTACGGGAGGGTATGGCCGGCCTGGATTTCCTTATCCCATCGTGCTCTAGCGATTCCTTGTGGGGGGTTGGGCGCCTGCAAGTTGTCTTTGGTCGCCAGCTGGACTGTATTTCCTCCTTCACATCGGTGCGGCTGGTTTGTGTTTCAGAGGACGCATGGCTCTCGACCTTCGCCTCTCCCGGGTAAGTAGAGGAGTTGCAGACTGCAACTACCAATTTGATATTGTTACACACGCCTCTTGGAGGGAACGCAATACCCTGCTACACTCAACTCCCCGTGGGGTGAAAGAGGTATGGGACTGTAGGTGGAGGTATAGGACTGTAGGTGGAGGTATAGAGGTATGGGACTGTAGGTGGAGGTATAGGACTGTAGGTGGAGGTATAGAGGTATGGGACTGCAGGTGGAGGTAAAGAGGTATGGGACTGCAGGTGGAGGTAAAGAGGTATGGGACTGCAGGTGGAGGTAAAGAGGTATGGGACTGCAGGTGGAGGTAAAGAGGTATGGGACTGCAGGTGGAGGTAAAGAGGTATGGGACTGCAGGTGGAGGTAAAGAGGTATGGGACTGTAGGTGGAGGTAAAGAGGTATGGGACTGTAGGTGGAGGTAAAGAGGTATGGGACTGTAGGTGGAGGTAAAGAGGTATGGGACTGTAGGTGGAGGTAAAGAGGTATGGGACTGTAGGTGGAGGTAAAGAGGTATGGGACTGTAGGTGGAGGTAAAGAGGTATGGGACTGTAGGTGGAGGTAAAGAGGTATGGGACTGTAGGTGGAGGTAAAGAGGTATGGGACTGTAGGTGGAGGTAAAGAGGTATGGGACTGTAGGTGGAGGTAAAGAGGTATGGGACTGTAGGTGGAGGTAAAGAGGTATGGGACTGTAGGTGGAGGTAAAGAGGTATGGGACTGTAGGTGGAGGTAAAGAGATATGGGACTGTAGGTGGAGGTAAAGAGGTATGGGACTGTAGGTGGAGGTAAAGAGGTATGGGACTGTAGGTGGAGGTAAAGAGGTATGGGACTGTAGGTGGAGGTAAAGAGGTATGGGACTGTAGGTGGAGGTAAAGAGGTATGGGACTGTAGGTGGAGGTAAAGAGGTATGGGACTGTAGGTGGAGGTAAAGAGGTATGGGACTGTAGGTGGAGGTAAAGAGGTATGGGACTGTAGGTGGAGGTAAAGAGGTATGGGACTGTAGGTGGAGGTAAAGAGGTATGGGACTGTAGGTGGAGGTAAAGAGGTATGGGACTGTAGGTGGAGGTAAAGAGGTATGGGACTGTAGGTGGAGGTAAAGAGGTATGGGACTGCAGGTGGAGGTAAAGAGGTATGGGACTGCAGGTGGAGGTAAAGAGGTATGGGACTGTAGGTGGAGGTAAAGAGGTATGGGACTGTAGGTGGAGGTAAAGAGGTATGGGACTGCAGGTGGAGGTAAAGAGGTATGGGACTGCAGGTGGAGGTAAAGAGGTATGGGACTGCAGGTGGAGGTAAAGAGGTATGGGACTGTAGGTGGAGGTAAGTGACTGTAGGTGGAGGTAAGTGACTGTAGGTGGAGGTAAGTGACTGTAGGTGGAGGTAAGTGACTGTAGGTGGAGGTAAGTGACTGTAGGTGGAGGTAAAGAGGTACGGGACTGTAGGTGGAGGTAAAGAGGGATGTGACTGTAGGTGGAGGTAAAGAGGTACGGGACTGTAGGTGGAAGTAAAGAGGTATGTGACTGTAGGTGGAGGTAAAGAGGTACGGGACTGTAGGTGGAGGTAAAGAGGTACGGGACTGTAGGTGGAGGTAAAGAGGTATGTGACTGTAGGTGGAGGTAAAGAGGTATGTGACTGTAGGTGGAGGTAAAGAGGTATGTGACTGTAGGTGGAGGTAAAGAGGTACGGGACTGTAGGTGGAGGTAAAGAGGTATGTGACTGTAACTCTCTCCCTGAGCAACACAGGACATACCAATCAGCTCTCTGAGCAACACAGAATATGCCAATCAGCTCTCTCCCTGAGCAACACAGGACATACCAATCAGCTCTCTGAGCAACACAGAATATACCAATCAGCTCTCTGAGCAACACAGAATATACCAATCAGCTCTCTGAGCAACACAGGACATACCAATCAGCTCTCTCCCTGAGCAACACAGGATATACCAATCAGCTCTCTCTCTGAGCAAAGGAACACTGGCTTTTATGCAGCTGGAGAAGGAGTCTGTAATGGCAGACAGCTGTATCCTCTGACGAGAAGGCGGGGTCAGCTCCAATTAGCAATGGGGCCGACCAATCAGCTGCTTAGGGGAATCCAGGAAGCCATTTCCTGAAATACATACACATACATACAGACCCACAACACAGAAACTGGGGAATGTAACAGATATCATGACAACAGGGTAAAAAAAAGATATCACCTTTTCTGTGTTGTTATATTTGGTTCAGCAGATACTAAGGAAGTAAAGGAAAATACATTACCAAACTATGGAGGAAAAACAAAATGGCCACCACCGTCGCCAGGAGGCATTTTTTTGCGATTAGCTCCCTGTCTGAAAAATGTTCATTCCCATGTTCAAGTTACATGTTTTATGAAAACGCGTGCATCATGTTCACACATTGACTGTATTAATAACCAAAATGACAAAATCCGCACAGGAAAAAAGGAGCGTTTGTTTTTTTTGAGCATAATCAGGCATAGACCAAGTTGCACGGGCACGCCTCATAGAAGGAGATGGACGTGCACGAGAGGGGCTCCAAGAACGCCGGGCAACAAACAGAAGACAAAAGTAAGTAGGCGAGAGGGTGGACATTGGTTAAGAATATGACCGTGGATGCATTTCAATAAATGAACAAAACTGAAGGAAAATAATAGACTGGTGATACACAAGTGAACTGGAGTACTTGATAGCAATATAGGGGGGCATAATAGGGGAGCAATATAGGGGAGCAATAAAGGGGAGCAATATAGGGGAGCAATAAAGGGGAACATAATAGGGGAGCAATATAGGGGAGCAATAAAGGGGAACAATAAAGGGGAGCAATATAGGGGAGCAATATAGGGGAGCAATATAGGGAGCAATATAGGGAGCAATATAGCGGAGCATAATAGGGGGGCATAATAGGGGAGCAATATAGGGGAACAATAAAGGGGAGCAATATAGGGGAGCAATATAGGGGAGCAATATAGGGGAGCAATATAGGGAGCAATATAGGGGAGCATAATAGGGGAGCAATATAGGGAGCAATATAGGGGAGCAATATAGGGAGCATAATAGGGGGGATAATAGGGGAGCAATATATGGGAACAATAAAGGGGAGCAATATAGGGGAGCAATAAAGGGGAACAATATAGGGGAGCATAATAGGGGAGCAATATAGGGAGCAATATAGGGGAACAATATAGGTGAGCAAAATAGGGGAGCAATAAAGGGGAACATAATAGGGGAACAATATAGGGGAGCAATATAGGGGAGCATAATAGGGGAGCAATATAGGGAGCAATATAGGGGAACAATATAGGGGAGCAATATAGGGGAACAATATAGGGAAGCAATATAGGGGAGCAATATAGGGGAGCATAATAGGGGAGCAATATAGGGAGCAATATAGGGGGGCATAATAGGGGAGCAATATAGGGGAGCAATATAGGGGAGCAATAAAGGGGAACAATAAAGGGGAGCAATATAGGGAGCAATATAGGGAGCAATATAGGGGAACAATATAGGGGAGCAATATAGGGGAGCAATATAGGGGAGCAATATAGGGGAGCAATATAGGGGAGCAATATAGGGGAACAATAAAGGGGAGCAATATAGGGGAGCAATATAGGGGAGCAATATAGGGAGCAATATAGGGGAGCATAATAGGGGAGCAATATAGGGAGCAATATAGGGGGGCATAATAGGGGAGCAATATAGGGGAGCAATATAGGGGAGCAATATAGGGGAGCAATATAGGGAGCAATATAGGGGAACAATATAGGGGAGCAATATAGGGAGCAATATAGGGGAACAATAAAGGGGAGCAATATAGGGGAGCAATATAGGGGAGCAATATAGGGAGCAATATAGGGGAGCATAATAGGGGAGCATAATAGGGGAGCAATATAGGGAGCAATATAGGGGGCATAATAGGGGAGCAATATAGGGGAGCAATATAGGGGAGCAATAAATGGGAGCAATATAGGGAGCAATATAGGGAGCAATATAGGGGAACAATATAGGGGAGCAATATAGGGGAGCAATATAGGGGAGCAATATAGGGGAGCAATATAGGGGAGCAATATAGGGGAACAATAAAGGGGAGCAATATAGGGGAGCAATATAGGGGAGCAATATAGGGAGCAAATAGGGGAGCATAATAGGGGAGCAATATAGGGAGCAATATAGGGGGGCATAATAGGGGAGCAATATAGGGGAGCAATATAGGGGAGCAATATGGGGGAGCAATATAGGGAGCAATATAGGGGAACAATATAGGGGAGCAATATAGGGGAGCAATATAGGGGAACAATAAAGGGGAGCAATATAGGGGAGCAATATAGGGGAGCAATATAGGGAGCAATATAGGGGAGCATAATAGGGGAGCAATATAGGGAGCAATATAGGGGAACAATATAGGGGAGCAATATAGGGGAGCAATATAGGGGAGCAATATAGGGGAGCAATATAGAGGAACAATATAGGGGAGCAATATAGGGGAGCAATATAGGGGAGCAATATAGGGGAGCAATATAGGGGAGCAATATAGGGGAACAATAAAGGGGAGCAATATAGGGGAGCAATATAGGGGAGCAATATAGGGAGCAATATAGGGGAGCATAATAGGGGAGCAATATAGGAAGCAATATAGGGGGGCATAATAGGGGAGCAATATAGGGGAGCAATATAGGGGAGCAATATAGGGGAGCAATATAGGGGAGCAATATAGGGAGCAGTATAGGGGAGCAACATAGGGGAGCAATATAGGGGAGCAATATAGGGGAGCAATATAGGGGAACAATAAAGGGGAGCAATATAGGGGAGCAATATAGGGAGCAATATAGGGAGCAATATAGGGGAGCATAATAGGGGAGCAATATAGGGAGCAATATAGGGGGGCATAATAGGGGAGCAATATAGGGGAACAATAAAGGGGAGCAATATAGGGGAGCAATATAGGGGAGCAATATAGGGGAGCAATATAGGGGAGCAAAATAGGGTGCAATATAGGGAGCAATATAGGGGAGCATAATAGGGGGGCATAATAGGGGAGCAATATAGGGTAAAAAAAAGATATCACCTTTTCTGTGTTGTTATATTTGGTTCAGCAGATACTAAGGAAGTAAAGGAAAATACATTACCAAACTATGGAGGAAAAACAAAATGGCCACCACCGTCGCCAGGAGGCATTTTTTTGCGATTAGCTCCCTGTCTGAAAAATGTTCATTCCCATGTTCAAGTTACATGTTTTATGAAAACGCGTGCATCATGTTCACACATTGACTGTATTAATAACCAAAATGACAAAATCCGCACAGGAAAAAAGGAGCGTTTGTTTTTTTTGAGCATAATCAGGCATAGACCAAGTTGCACGGGCACGCCTCATAGAAGGAGATGGACGTGCACGAGAGGGGCTCCAAGAACGCCGGGCAACAAACAGAAGACAAAAGTAAGTAGGCGAGAGGGTGGACATTGGTTAAGAATATGACCGTGGATGCATTTCAATAAATGAACAAAACTGAAGGAAAATAATAGACTGGTGATACACAAGTGAACTGGAGTACTTGATAGCAATATAGGGGGGCATAATAGGGGAGCAATATAGGGGAGCAATAAAGGGGAGCAATATAGGGGAGCAATAAAGGGGAACATAATAGGGGAGCAATATAGGGGAGCAATAAAGGGGAACAATAAAGGGGAGCAATATAGGGGAGCAATATAGGGGAGCAATATAGGGAGCAATATAGGGAGCAATATAGCGGAGCATAATAGGGGGGCATAATAGGGGAGCAATATAGGGGAACAATAAAGGGGAGCAATATAGGGGAGCAATATAGGGGAGCAATATAGGGGAGCAATATAGGGAGCAATATAGGGGAGCATAATAGGGGAGCAATATAGGGAGCAATATAGGGGAGCAATATAGGGAGCATAATAGGGGGGATAATAGGGGAGCAATATATGGGAACAATAAAGGGGAGCAATATAGGGGAGCAATAAAGGGGAACAATATAGGGGAGCATAATAGGGGAGCAATATAGGGAGCAATATAGGGGAACAATATAGGTGAGCAAAATAGGGGAGCAATAAAGGGGAACATAATAGGGGAACAATATAGGGGAGCAATATAGGGGAGCATAATAGGGGAGCAATATAGGGAGCAATATAGGGGAACAATATAGGGGAGCAATATAGGGGAACAATATAGGGAAGCAATATAGGGGAGCAATATAGGGGAGCATAATAGGGGAGCAATATAGGGAGCAATATAGGGGGGCATAATAGGGGAGCAATATAGGGGAGCAATATAGGGGAGCAATAAAGGGGAACAATAAAGGGGAGCAATATAGGGAGCAATATAGGGAGCAATATAGGGGAACAATATAGGGGAGCAATATAGGGGAGCAATATAGGGGAGCAATATAGGGGAGCAATATAGGGGAGCAATATAGGGGAACAATAAAGGGGAGCAATATAGGGGAGCAATATAGGGGAGCAATATAGGGAGCAATATAGGGGAGCATAATAGGGGAGCAATATAGGGAGCAATATAGGGGGGCATAATAGGGGAGCAATATAGGGGAGCAATATAGGGGAGCAATATAGGGGAGCAATATAGGGAGCAATATAGGGGAACAATATAGGGGAGCAATATAGGGAGCAATATAGGGGAACAATAAAGGGGAGCAATATAGGGGAGCAATATAGGGGAGCAATATAGGGAGCAATATAGGGGAGCATAATAGGGGAGCATAATAGGGGAGCAATATAGGGAGCAATATAGGGGGCATAATAGGGGAGCAATATAGGGGAGCAATATAGGGGAGCAATAAATGGGAGCAATATAGGGAGCAATATAGGGAGCAATATAGGGGAACAATATAGGGGAGCAATATAGGGGAGCAATATAGGGGAGCAATATAGGGGAGCAATATAGGGGAGCAATATAGGGGAACAATAAAGGGGAGCAATATAGGGGAGCAATATAGGGGAGCAATATAGGGAGCAAATAGGGGAGCATAATAGGGGAGCAATATAGGGAGCAATATAGGGGGGCATAATAGGGGAGCAATATAGGGGAGCAATATAGGGGAGCAATATGGGGGAGCAATATAGGGAGCAATATAGGGGAACAATATAGGGGAGCAATATAGGGGAGCAATATAGGGGAACAATAAAGGGGAGCAATATAGGGGAGCAATATAGGGGAGCAATATAGGGAGCAATATAGGGGAGCATAATAGGGGAGCAATATAGGGAGCAATATAGGGGAACAATATAGGGGAGCAATATAGGGGAGCAATATAGGGGAGCAATATAGGGGAGCAATATAGAGGAACAATATAGGGGAGCAATATAGGGGAGCAATATAGGGGAGCAATATAGGGGAGCAATATAGGGGAGCAATATAGGGGAACAATAAAGGGGAGCAATATAGGGGAGCAATATAGGGGAGCAATATAGGGAGCAATATAGGGGAGCATAATAGGGGAGCAATATAGGAAGCAATATAGGGGGGCATAATAGGGGAGCAATATAGGGGAGCAATATAGGGGAGCAATATAGGGGAGCAATATAGGGGAGCAATATAGGGAGCAGTATAGGGGAGCAACATAGGGGAGCAATATAGGGGAGCAATATAGGGGAGCAATATAGGGGAACAATAAAGGGGAGCAATATAGGGGAGCAATATAGGGAGCAATATAGGGAGCAATATAGGGGAGCATAATAGGGGAGCAATATAGGGAGCAATATAGGGGGGCATAATAGGGGAGCAATATAGGGGAACAATAAAGGGGAGCAATATAGGGGAGCAATATAGGGGAGCAATATAGGGGAGCAATATAGGGGAGCAAAATAGGGTGCAATATAGGGAGCAATATAGGGGAGCATAATAGGGGGGCATAATAGGGGAGCAATATAGGGGAACAATAAAGGGGAGCAATATAGGGGAGCAATATAGGGGAGCAATATAGGGGAGCAATATAGGGGAGCATAATAGGGGAGCAATATAGGGAGCAATATAGGGGAGCAATATAGGGAGCATAATAGGGGAGCAATATAGGGGAGCATAATAGGGGGGCAATATAGGGGAGCAATATAGGGAGCAATATAGGGGAGCATAATAGGGGAGCAATATAGGGAGCAATATAGGGGAGCAATATAGGGAGCAATATAGGGGAGCAATAAAGGGGAGCAATATAGGGGAGCATAATAGGGGAGCAATATAGGGGAGCAATATAGGGAGCAATATAGGGGAGCAATATAGGGAGCAATATAGGGGAGCAATATAGGGGAGCAATATATGTGAGCAATATAGGGGAGCAATAAAGGGGAGCAATATAGGGAGCAATATAGGGGAGCAATATAGGGAGCAATATAGGGAGCAATATAGGGGAGCAATATAGGGGAGCAATATAGGGGGGAATAATAGGGGAGCAATATAGGGAGCAATATAGGGGAGCAATATAGGGAGCAATATAGGGGAGCAATATAGGGAGCAATATAGGGGAGCAATATATGTGAGCAATATAGGGGAGCAATATAGGGAGCAATATAGGGAGCAATATAGGGGAGCAATATAGGGGAGCAAAATAGGGAGCAATATAGGGGAGCAATATAGGGGAGCAATATATGGGAGCGATATATGGGAGCGATATATGGGAGCAATATATGGGAGCAATATAGGGGAGCAATATATGGGAGCAATATAGGGGAGCAATATAGGGGAGCAAGTTCTCATTTACAACTGCGACCTGGCCCAGATAAAGCCAAGCAGTGCGACACAAACAACACAGAGTTACACATGGAATAAACAAACATACAGTCAATAATACAGGAGAAAAAAAGTTTATATACAGTGCTTGCAAATTATGTAAGATAAGGGAGGTAAGGCAATAAATAGGCCATAGTGGCAAAATAATTACAGTTTAGCAATTAAACACTGGAGTGATAGATGTGCAGAAGATGAATGTGCAAGTAGAGATACTGGGGTGCAAAGGAGCAAAAATAAATAAAAACAGTATGGGGATGAGGTAGTTGGATGGGCTATTTACAGATGGGCTATGTACAGGTGCAGTGATCTGTGTTCTCTGCTTTTACAGCTGGTGCTTAAAGTTAGTGAGGGAGATATGAGTCTACAGCTTCAGTAATTTATGCAGTCATTGGCAGCAGAGACCTGTAAGGAAAGACCAGTGAGATATACCTGCAGGAGCGAGTGCTACGGATGGGTGATGTTATGGGGACCAGTGAGCTGAGATAAGGTGGGGCTTTACCTAGCCTTTCTGAAATCCCCATCCCGCATCCGGGATTTTTGTCATTAAAAACCCTGACTAGCATAGCGTAGCCTAGCGCCAGAGGGTAATCATAAAATATAATTTCATGAAATCACAAGTGCAATATTGCAAAACACAGCTTAGCCTTTTGTGAATCCATCTGTCGTCTCAGATTTTGAAATTATGCTGTCCAGCAATATATTTTCCAAAGCAATACTTGCATTTGTGTAAATCTATCGATCGCTCGACAAAACAATAAGAACAGCTAGCGCCAGGTAACTCGGTAACAAAAACCAGCAAAGCAATCAAATTAATCATTTACCTTTGTTGATCTTCGGTTGGTTTCACTCACGAGACTCCCAGTTAGACAGCAAATGTTCCTTTTGTTCCATAAAGATATGTTTTATATCTAAATACCTCTGATTGTTTGATGCGTCATCACAAGGAATCCATCGGAAAAAGCGTTCGCGACAACGGTGAATAAAATTCAAAATTATATCCATAATGTCAACATAAACATGTCAAACATTATTTTTGATCCAACTTCAGGGTGTTTTTCACATATCTATTTGATAATAAATCAACCGGGACAGTTGGCTTTTCACTAGGAGCGAGAGAGACAATGGCTACCTTTTAGAATTGCGCAAAAATCACCCGGAGAGCCACCACCTGTCCACTTACCCAATGTGCTCTTGCAGGCTCATCCTTCAAATTAAAGGCCTGAAACTACGCCCAAACTACACCTTAGGGAAGACATAGAAAAAGAGGTCTTATTGATGAGACTTCACATATGCGATAGGAAGGCATTGGAACACAGAGCTCTCAAAATGAGTGCCACTTCCTGCTTGAAATTTTCTCAGGTTTTCACCTGCAATATCAGTTCTGTTTAACTCACAGACAAAATTCTTACAGTTTTGGGAACTTCAGAGTGTTTTCTATCCTAATCTGATTATATGCATATTCTAGTTTCGGGGGCTGAGAAATAGGCAGTTTAAAATGGGTACGCATATTTTGCCAAATGTTAAATTTGCGCCCCCTCTTTAGAAGAAGCTAGCAAAGTTATAGATGACCGGGAGCCAGTGGGTTTGGCGACGAATATGAAGCGAGGGCCAGCCAACGAGAGCATACAGGTCGCAGTGGTGGGTAGTATATGGGGCTTTGGTGACAAAACAGATGGCACTGTGATAGACTGCATCCAGTTTGCTGAGTAGAGTATTAGAGGCTATTTTATAAATGACATTGCCGAAGTCAATAATCGGTAGGATAGTCAGTTTTTACGAGGGTATGTTTGGAAGTATGAGAGAAGGATGCTCTGTTGCGAAATAGGAAGCCGATTCTAGATTTAATTTTGGATTGGAGATGCTTAATGTGAGTCTGGAAGGAGAGTTTACAGTCTAACCAGACACCTAGGTATTTGTAGATGTCAACATATTCTAAGTCAGAACCGCCTAGAGTAGTGATGCTGGACGGACGGGCAGGTGTGGGCAGCGATCGGTTGAAGAGCATACATTTAGTTTTACTTGCATTAAAAGCAGTTGGAGGCCATGGAAGGAGAGTTGTATGGCATTGAAGCTCGTCTGGAGGTTAGTTAACACAGTGTCCAAAGAATGGCCAGAAGTGTACAGAATTGTATCATCTGCGTAGAGGTGGATCAGAGAATCACCAGCAGCAAGAGCGACATCATTGATGTATGCAGAGAAAAGAGTCGGCCCGAGAATTGAACTGTATAGCACCCCCATAGAGACTGCCAGAAGTCCAGACAACAGGCCCTCCAATTTGACACCCTGAACTATTTCTGATAAGTAGTTGGGGAACCAGGCGAGGCAGTCTTTTGAGAAACCAAGGCTGTTGAGTCTGCCGATGAGAATGTGGTGACTGACAGAGTCGAAAGCCCTGGCCAGGTCGATGACTACAGCTGCAAAGTATTGTCTCTTATCGATGGAGGTTATGATATCGTTTAGGACCTTGAGCGTGGCTGAGGTGCACCCATGACCAGCTTGGTAACCAGATTGCATAGCGGAGAAGGTACGGTGGGATTCAAAATGGTCGATGATCTGTTTGTTAACTTGGCTTTTGAAGACCCTAGAAAGGCAGGATAGGATAGATATAGGTCTGTAGCAGTTTGGGTCTAGAGTGTCTCCCCCTTTGAAGAGGGGGATGACTGCGGCAGCTTTCCAATCTTTGGGGATCTCAGACGATACGAAAGAGAGGTTGAACAGGCTAGTAATAGGGGTTGCAACTATTTCAGCTGATAATCTTGGAAAGAGAGGGTCCAGATTGTCTAGCCCTGCTGATTTGTAGGGGTCCAGATTTTACAGCTCTTTCAGAACATGAGCTATCTGGATTTGGGTGAAGGAGAAATGGGGGAGGCTTGAGCAAGTTGCTGTGGGGGGTGCAGGGCTGTTGACCAGGGTAGGGGTGGCCAGATGGAAAGCATGGCCAGCCGTAGAAAAATGCTTATTCAAATTCTCACCGTGGATTTATCGGTGGTGACAGTGTTTTCTAGCCTCAATGCAGTGGGCAGCTGGGAGGAGGTGCTCTTATTCTCCATGGACTTTACAGTGTCCCAGAACTTTTTGGAACTTTTTGCTTTTCTAACTGCCTGTGTATATTGGTTCCTTGCTTCCCTGAAAAGTTGCATATCGTGGGGGCTATTCGATGCTAATGCACACAGGATGTTTTTGTGCTGGTCAAGGGCAGTCAGGTCTGGAATGAATCAAGGGCTATATCTGTTCCTGGTTCTACATTTTTTGAATGAGGCATGCTTATTTAAGATTGTGAGAAAAACACTTTTAAAGAATAACCAGGCATCTACTGACGGAATGAGGTCAACATCCTTCCAGGATACCCGGGCAGGGTCGATTAGAAAGGCCTGCTCGCTGAAGTGTTTTAGGGAGCGTTTTTACCGCAAACCCATTATAGACGCTAGCAATGAGGCAGTGATCGCTGAGATCCTGGTTGAAGACAGCAGAGGTGTATTTGGAGAGCAGGTTGATTAGGATGACATCTATGAGGGTGCCTGTGTTTATGGATTTGGGGTTGTACCTGGTGGGTTCAGTGATAATTTGTGTGAGATTGAGGGCATCAAGCTTAGATTGTAGGATGGCCGGGGTGTTAAGCATGTCCCAGTTTAGGTCACCTAGCAGCACGAGCTCTGAAGATAGATGGGGGGCAATCAATTCACATATGGTGTCCAGGGCACAGCTGGGGGCAGAAGGTGGTGTATAGCAAGCTGCAACGGTGAGAGACCTGTTTCTGGAAAGGTGGATTTTTAAAAGTAGAAGCTCAAATTGTTTGTGCACAGACCTGGATAGTATGACATTACTCTGCAGGCTATCTCTGCAGTAGATTGCAACTCCGCAGTTCTATCTTGTCGGAAAATGTTATAGTTAAGGATGGAAATTTAAAAAAAAATTGTGGCCTTCCTAAGCCATGATTCAGACATGGCTAGGACATCCGGGTTGACAGATTGTGCTAAAGCAGTGAAAAAAACTAACTCAGGGAGGAAGCTTCTAATGTTAACATGCATGAAACCAAGGCTTTTACGGTTACAGAAGTCAACAAATGAGAGCGCCTGGGGAATGGGAGTGGAGCTAGGCACTGCAGGGCCTGGATTAACCTCTACATCACCAGAGGAGCTGAGGAGGCGTAGGATAAGGGTACGGCTAAAGGCTATAAGAACTGGTCGTCTAATACGCTCGTAACAGAGAGTAAAAGGAGCAAGTTTCTAGGCACGGTAGAATAGATTCAATGCATAATGTACAGACAAAGGTATGGTAGGATGTGAATACAGTGGAGGTAAACCTAGGCATTGAGTGACGATGAGAAAGGTATTGTCTCTAGAGACATCAATTAAACCAGGTGAGGTCGCCGCATGTGTGGGAGGTGGGACAAAAGGGTTAGCTGAGGCACATTGAGCAGGTCTGGAGGCTCTACAGTAGAATAAGACAATAACCACTAACCAAAATAGGAATGGACAAGGCATATTGACATTAGGGAGAGGCATATGTAGCCGAGTGATCATAGGGTTCTGTGAGTAGCTGGGCGGGCTGGAGACACAGCGATTCAGACAGCTAGCGGGCCAGAGCTAGCAGGCTAGCAGAAGGGCCTTAGAGGGACGTCACAACGGAAGAAGTCTGTTGTAGCCCCCTCGAGCGGTTACGTCGGCAGACCAGTCGTGATGGATCAGCAGGGGTCCGTGTAGTAAAAGGTTCCAGGCCAATTGGCAAAATAGGTATAGTAGCCAAAAAAGTGGCTGATGGACCTCTTCAGCTAACAGTCCGGTATGCTCTAGACAGCTAGCGCGCCGCGGCTAGCAGGCAAGCAGATGGGTATTCAGGGAAAAGGAGGAGCCTGTTGAAAAAAACCCTTGGGCGGATAACGTCAGTAGTCCAGTTGTGATGGATCGGCGGGGCTCCGTATCGGCAATAAAAGGGGTCCAGGCCAATTGGCAAAATAAGTATTGTAGCTCAAGGAGCGCAAAATGGACCTCTTCAGCTAGCCGGGAGATGGGCCTAGCATAGGCTAGTCGGTGCTTGCTTCGGGACAGAGACGTTAGCCAGGAGAAGCCAATCGGATAGCAGGTAGCTGCGATGATCCAGGTAAAGTGGTTCAGAGTGATAGGAATCTGGGGTTATGGAGGACAAGAGGTCCGATAAGCTCTGGGTTGTATCGCGCTGTGCAGACTGGCAGGTGTTGTCCGGGATAAAGATTAGCTGATGACCGCTAGCAGTGGCTAGGTAACTACTAGCTAATAGCTAGTTAGCTGGCTAGCTTCTGTTGGGGATTCCAACATAGCAGATCCATATCACATTGGGTAAGGCAGGTTGCAGGAGAGTATGTTGAAGTTTGGGTTAGGAAAACGATGAAAAAATATATGCGAAGAAAAAATATATACAAATATATATATAAAGACAAAGACACCTGACCACTACGCCATCTTGGATTTTAATCCACTACTACCGCTACTACTAACACAACTACTACCACTACTACTACAACCACTACCACAACTACCACTACTACTACCACTACTACAACTACTACCACTACTACTACAACGACTACCTCTACTACCACTACTACAACTACTACCACTACTACCACTAATACTACCACTACTACTACAACTACTACGACCACTACTACTACCACTACTACTACTACTACTACCACTACTACTAGCACTACTACCACTACTACTACCACTACTACTACAACTACTACGACCACTACTACTACCACTACTACTACTACTACTACCACTACTACTAGCACTACTACTACAAATACTACTACTACTACTTCTACTACCACTACTACCACTAATACTACCACTACTACTACAATGACTACCACTACTACCACCACTACTACAACTACCACTAATACTACCACTACAACAACCACTTCTACCACTTCTACCACTACTAAAACTACTACCACTACTACCACTAATACTACCACTACTATTACAACTTCTACCACTACCACCACTACTACTACCACTACTATCAATACTACTACTACTACCACTGCCACTACCACCACCACTACTACTACCACTACTATCAATACTAATACTACTACCACTGCCACTACCACCACCCCTACTACTACCACTACTACCAATACTACTACCACTACTACCACTATACCTACTACTACCACTACTACTACTACCACTACTACTACCTCTACTACCACTATACCTACTAATACCACTACTACTACTACTACTACTACTACTACTACTACTACTACTACTACTACTACTAAAACTACTACCACTACTACTTATTTTACCACTACTACCACTACTACTACCACTACTACCACTACTACTACCCCTACTACCACTACTACTACTACTACTACTAATACTACTAAAACTACTACCACTACTACTTATTTTACCACTACTACCACTACTACTACCACTACTACCACTACTACTACTACTACTACTACTACTACTACTACTACTACCACTACTACTACCACTACTACCACTACTACTACCTCTACTACCACTATACCTACTAATACCACTACTACTACTACTACTACTACTAATACTACTAATACTACTAAAACTACTACCACTACTACTTATTTTACCACTACTACCACTACTACTACCACTACTAATACCACTACTACTACTTCCACAACTACTACTACTGCTACCACTACTAATACTACTAAAACTACTACCACTACTACTTATTTTACCACTACTACCACTACTACTACCACTACCACCACTACTACTACCACTACCACTATCACTACTAATACTACTACTACCACTACTACCACTACTACCACTACCACTACTATCGCTACTACTACCACCCCTACCACCCCTACTACTACCACTACACCCACTACTACAACTAACACAGATACCACTACTATCACTACTACTACTACTAATACTACGAATACTACTATCACTACAACTACTACTAATACTACTACTACTACTACTATTACCACTGCTACTAC
>NC_074693.1:3167103-3169603 GCF_029448725.1 Salvelinus fontinalis
GATGCAATGTGACGGTACAGTAACTCACGTCTTGCCAGGACTATCGTACGTATATCTCAGATATGTTACACACATTGGACCAGCATTAACACACAGAGAAGAGACCTTGACTACAGTGCAGGGTTATATGGCATGCATCTGCACACACAAAGTACTGTTTGATATCATACTGCATACCTTAATGATGACCCATCTATAATTCTCATTTTTATGCACATTGTCATGTGAATACTATTATTTATTTATTTTAAACATGGAAGAAAAGGGAAAATGGTGACTTCACCCGTCAATAAATGATTAATTTCTTTTGTCTTTACATAGAATGTGTAGAACAATTAAACATTGTAAAAGAGGAAATGACTTTGAATTTTGTTGATAAAATATATTGACCATGTTTAAAACATGTATGTATGCAGGTTTAAATGGTGTTGATAGGGTTGGACTGATAATATCACAGCCCATGCCTAATTAGATGAAATTATAGGGCTCCTAAAGTCACTCCATTCCATTCCGGGACGATGACGGATCCACTCCTGGTTTTGGCACACCGCTCCGCTCCTGCATTGCCGTGGAAGCAGATGTTGATACTCTAATGCCAATTTATACAATTTCCCTGTCGGTTGCAGGTATTCCTTCCGAAGGAGGATATAAGAGAACACTACCGAGGCGTGGAACACATTCAACCGATGCCCTGCTTCTGAATTCTACACGGATAGCGGGTTTGGAAAGATACGGAAACAGAGAAGAGGACTTAGGGGAGAGAGTAAACAGCGAAGGAAGAAAGACAGCAGAGCTGAGTGTTTATTACCACACCTGTGATGCTGCGTTGTTTCTAGCAACCAAGACGCGCTGAGGGGATACCAATATAATGGTCAAGTGGATCTGAAGGATGCGTGCTGCTGCTACTGAGCCAACTGGACTTTGATGCAGAGGCGCTTGCTAACGGCGTAAAGAGACGCCCGGAGAATAAAACAAACCGGACACACAAATCCGTGTACTGCTCATTCATTCCTGCTTTTTTGTTGTTTGTTGTGTCGCTCGAAAGTTAAACGGAAGAAGTGCGAGGAGTTTACGGCAGCGATGGTGCCGTTACACCTGACTCCCTTTGTCCGCGGGAAATACAGCACGGACACGTTGGCGATGCTCTGCTGGCTGTTCCTCGCTGGATTTACCTGCATTGGTGAGTTCAATGTATATTCTTATCATATGGCCCTGGTTCAACTTCACTGCGTTGTTATTCTGAAAGATTATTTTAATGTAAAGGCCTTTATGTTCACGATCACATAACATAAGGCATTGTGGCATTGATGGATGGTCAATGTACTCAGTCTAAGTGCATCTGACACGCTCTGTCTGTCGGGGCTGACTGTGTTTTTGCCAAACCCATGGCCTAGGTCCGTATTACTCATTCGTTTGATATTCTGTGAAGCACTATTTTCTACCAATCTTCGTCAATTAGCGGTTCAAGGTTATAGAGGAGAGGAGCTCCGTTCATGAAACTATTCATTTTCTCAATGATGATCGGTTCGGTTGGTTCCATCTCAATTTACCAGTAAACAATCCAAGCAGTCCTGTGACATTACCGCTACATTATTAATGCTGCTGACACGTGTGTGTGTGTGTGTGTGTGTGTGTGTGTGTGTGTGTGTGTGTGTGTGTGTGTGTGTGTGTGTGTGTGTGTGTGTGTGTGTGCAAGGCAACGAGGGCCACTCGTGTTGTAGGCTTCAGAGGTTCTGATTGTCTGTCTCGTGCAGCTCCCCAGTAATTTCCTGGCCGATTGTAAATTAACGGGACAGAAGACATGCTGGCGCACGAGCCGAACCAGTGATCCGGTGCCATGAATGAAAAAGCGACACTTAATAGCAGATGTATCCGTAACGAGATGAAAGTGCAGTACCTATCAGCACGTCACACACTGTATTCGACATCAGTTTCTTCTGAAGAAGACACATGTTAAACTATTGAGGATTATTTAGTTTATAAGATAACCTAAGTGGTTAAAACAGTCCTTGAAACGCACAGCTGTTTATTAAAACGTGCATTGGAGAGGTGCAGACTCAGGTAAGCCATTTGTAAGAGTTCTCATGAATGGGGGAATTTGCTATGCTGGCTGAGTGAAACAGAGAAGCATCCGATTAGCACGTTTCGTTCCCCCTTTCTCTCTCCTGTCCTCTCCAGTCCTCTTCTCTCTCTCATCTCCTGTTCTGTCCTCTCCAGTCCTCTCCTCTCCTCTCCAGTCCTCTCCTCTCTCTCCTCTCTCTCCTTTCCTCTCCTCTCCTCTCCTCTCCTCTCCTCTCCTCTCCTCTCCTCTCCTCTCCTCTCCTCTCCTCTCCTCTCCTCTCCTCTCCTCTCCTCTCCTCTCCAGTCCTCTCCTCTCCAGTCCTCTCCTCTCTCTCATTTCCTCTCCTCTCCTCTCCTCTCCTCTCCTCTCCAGTCCCTCTCCTCTCCTCTCCTCTCCAGTCCTCTCCTCTCTCTCGTCTCTCCTCTCCTCTCCTCTCCT
>NC_074693.1:3172103-3174603 GCF_029448725.1 Salvelinus fontinalis
GAGTGGGGTGGGTGGTGGTGTTGGAGTGGTGGTGTGGGTGAGGTGGTGGTGTGGTGGGGTTGGGTGGTGTGAGGTGTGGTGGTTGTGGTGTTGAGGTTGGGTGGTGGGTGGGTGAGGTTGTGGTGGTGAGGT
Source organism: Salvelinus fontinalis (assembly GCF_029448725.1). NCBI lineage: Eukaryota > Metazoa > Chordata > Actinopteri > Salmoniformes > Salmonidae > Salvelinus > Salvelinus fontinalis. The sequence continues at coordinate 3,172,236 of NC_074693.1, forward strand.
GTGTGGTGGTGGGTTGTGGTGTTGAGGTTGTGGTGTGAGGTGTGGGTGTGGGTGGGTGTGAGGTGGTGAGGTGTGGTGTTGAGGTGTGGGTGGTGGAGGTGTGTGGGTGTTGGGTGTGGTGGTGTGGGTGTGGTGTTGGGTGTGGTGTGGGTGAGGTGTGTGGTGTGGAGGTGGTGGTGGTGAGGTGTGGTGGGGTTGTGGGTGTTGGGTGTGTGGTGTGGGGAGGTGGTGGGGTGTGGTGTGAGGGTGTGGTGTGGGTGGGTTGAGGTGGTGGGTGTGTGGGTGGTGGGGTGTGAGGTGTGGTGTGGTTGTGGTGGTGGGGTGTGGGTGTGTGGTGTGGGTGTGGTGTGGGGTTGTGGTGGTTGAGGTGGGTGGTGGGTGGTGGGTTGTGGTGTGTGGGTGGAGGTGGTGGGTGTGGTGTGGTGTTGAGGTGGTGGGGTGGTGGTGGTGAGGTGTGGTGTTGGGTGTGGTGGTGGGTGGTGGTGTGGAGGTGGTGGTGTGGGGTTGTGGTGTGGTGGGGTGTGTGGTGTGGTGGGGTTGTGGTGGTGTGGTGTGGTGGGGTTGTGGTGTGGGTGTGAGGTGGTGGTGGAGGTGTGTGGTGTGGTGGGGTGTGGAGGTGTGTGGTGTGTGGGTTGGGTGGTGGGGTGTGGTGTGAGGTGGTGGTGGTGGGGTTGTGGTGGTGGGTGGTGGAGGGTGTGGGTGGTGGGGTGGTGGTGGTTGGGAGGTGGTGGGGTGTGAGTGGTGGGTGGTGGGGTGTGGTGTGTGGGTGGTGGGTGTGTGGGGTTGAGGTGGTGTGGTGGTGGGGTGGTGTGGGTGGTGTGGTGGAGGGTGGGGTGTGGAGGGTGGGTGTGTGGTGGTGGGTTGTGGGTTGGGTGGTGGGGTTGTGGAATGGTGGGTGGTGGAGGGGTGGAGTGGTGGAGTGGTGGGGTTGTGGAGGTGGTGGAGTGGTGGAGTGGTGGAGTGGTGGGGTTGTGGAGGTGGTGGAGTGGTGGGGTTGTGGAATGGTGGAGTGGTGGAGGGGTGGAGTGGTGGAGTGGTGGGGTTGTGGAGGTGGTGGAATGGTGGAGTGGTGGGGTTGTGGAGTGGTGGAGTGGTGGAGTGGTGGGGTGGTGGAGTGGTGGGGTTGTGGAATGGTGGAGTGGTGGAGTGGTGGAGTGGTGGGGTGTGGAGGTGGTGGAGTTGGTGGGGTGTGGTGGTGGAGTGGTGGAGGGGTGGAGTGGTGGAGTGGTGGGGTTGTGGAGGTGGTGGAATGGTGGAGTGGTGGAGTGGTGGGGTTGTGGAATGGTGGAGTGGTGGAGTGGTGGGGTGGTGGAGTGGGGAGGTGGTGGGGTGGTGGAGTGGTGGAGTGGTGGGGTTGTGGAATGGTGGACTGGTGGAGTGGTGGAGTGGTGGAGTGGTGGGGTGTTTCTCTGGATATCAGTAAATAAACAAAACAAGAACAATGAATGTGAAAAGATTTATACTTTTACCTTTGATACTTAAGTATATTTAAAACCAAATACTTTCAGACTTTTACTCAAGTAGTATTTTACTGGGTGACTTTCACTTTTACTTGAGTCATGTTCTATTTAAGGATATCTTTACTATCTGGGTACTTGTTCCACCACTACACACACACACACACACACACACACACACACACACACACACACACACACACACACACACACACACACACACACACACACACACACACACACACGTACACACGTACACACGTACACACGTACACACACACAATAATATCCAGTCTTTGTCATCAGGCTGAATACCCTCCACCACCCTCTCCGCTCAGCCATAACAGATAGATCGCTCATAACACAACAGGATGAAAAGCCAAAGTGCTCAAATCAAGACTGACAGCCTCTTCCTTTTGTAACTGAACCTGTTCTGTTTCCAGAGACATGGCTGCTGTTTGATATTGATGGATGCCGAGTCAGCAGGTTTCACGCTGCTGAGGGTAGGACGGTAGCCTAGCGTCGTGTTCATTTGCTGTGTGATCTACTGGGCCGAGATTGAGACTGTCACACGTCACACGCACGCACGCACGCACGCACACACGCACACACCCACATTGTAATACTAGTCTTTGTTCTGCTGTTCTGGTTCTATAGTCTTATAAGGATGGATGAATTAATTATATCGAGTCACTAAAGATGAAGAAGAAGAAGGAGGAGGAGAAGAAGATGGAGTTAACATCATTTATTGGTTGGAGAAATGCCTCGCAGTCAAACAAATGTGAAATCACTTTTTCTTCTCTGTCCCCCCAAAAAACTTGAGAGAGAGAGAGAGAGAGAGAGAGAGAATGTAAACATATGTTTCCCATGCCAATAAAGCCCTTTGAATTGAATTTTATTGAGAGTGAGAT
>NC_074693.1:3179603-3182103 GCF_029448725.1 Salvelinus fontinalis
GTTAGATATTAACCTAACCACAGAAACATTCTATTATCAGATTTCTCTCTCCCTAATCCTAATCCTAATCTAATCCATTAGATATTAACCTAACCACAGAAACATTCTATTATCAGATTTCTCTCTCCCTAATCCTAATCCTAATCTAATCCATTAGATATTAACCTAACCACAGATTCATTCTATTATCAGATTTCTCTCTCCCTAATCCTAATCCTAATCTCATCCGTTAGATATTAACCTAACAACAGATACATTCTATTATCAGATTTCTCTCTCCCTAATCCTAATCTCATCCGGTAGATGTTAACCTAACCACAGATCTTGGATCAGCATTCTCTGTCCCTAGTCCTTACCCTAACCATTATGGCATTTCAAACAGATTTGAACCTAGATCAGCAGGGGCGGCAGATAGCCTAGTGGTTAGAGTGTAGAGGTGCCAGGTAGCCTAGTGGTTAGAGTGTAGAGGCGGCAGGTAGCCTAGGGGTTAGAGTGTAGAGGCGGCAGGTAGCCTAGTGGTTAGAGTGTAGAGGTGGCAGGTAGCCTAGTGGTTAGAGTGTAGAGGGGGCAGGTAGCGTAGTGTTACAGTGTAGGGGCGGCAGATAGCCTAGTGGTTAGAGTGTAGAGGTGGCAGGTAGCCTAGTGGTTAGAGTGTAGAGGTGGCAGGTAGCCTAGTGGTTAGAGTGTAGAGGTGGCAGGTAGCCTAGTGGTTAGAGTGTAGAGGTGGCAGGTAGTCTAGTGGTTAGAGTGTAGAGGTGGCAGGTAGTCTAGAGGTTAGAGTGTAGGGGCTGCAGGTAGCCTAGTGGTTAGAGTGTAGGGGCGGCAGGTAGCCTAGTGGTTAGAGTTTAGAGGTGGCAGGTAGCCTAGTGGTTAGAGTGTAGAGGTGACAGGTAGCCTAGTGGTTAGAGCGTAGGGGCGGCAGGTAGCCTAGTGGTTAGAGTGTAGAGGCGGCAGGTAGCCTAGTGGTTAGAGTGTAGAGGCGACAGGTAGCCTAGTGGTTAGAGTGTAAAGGTGGCAGGTAGCCTAGTGGTTAGAGTGTAGAGGCGGCAGGTAGCCTAGTGGTTAGAGTGTAGAGGCGGCAGGTAGCCTAGTGGTTAGAGTGTAGAGGCAGCAGGTAGCCTAGTGGTTAGAGTGTAGAGGCGGCAGGTAGCCTAGTGGTTAGAGTGTAGAGGCGGCAGGTAGCCTAGTGGTTAGAGTGTAGAGGCGGCAGGTAGCCTAGTGGTTAGAGTGTAGGGGTGGCAGGTAGCCTAGTGGTTAGAGCGTAGAGGCTGCAGGTAGCCTAGTGGTTAGAGCGTAGAGGCGGCAGGTAGCCTAGTGGCGGCAGGTAGCCTAGTGGCGGCAGGTAGCCTAGTGGTTAGAGTGTAGAGGGGGCAGGTAGCCTAATGGCGAGAGGTAGCCTAGTGGTTAGAGTGTAGGGGTGGCAGGTAGCGTAGTGGTTAGAGTGTGGAGGCGGCAGATAGCCTAGTGGTTAGAGTGTAGGGACGGCAGGTAGCCTAGTGGTTAGAGTGTAGAAGGGGGCAGGTAGCCTAGTGGCGGCAGGTAGCCTAGTGGTTAGAGTGTAGGGGTGGCAGGTAGCGTAGTGGTTAGAGTGTGGAGGCGGCAGATAGCCTAGTGGTTAGAGTGTAGAGGGGGCAGGTAGCCTAGTGGCGGCAGGTAGCCTAGTGGTTAGAGTGTAGAGGCGGCAGGTAGCCTAGTGGTTAGAGTGTAGAGGCGGCAGGTAGCCTAGTGGTTAGAGTGTAGAGGTGCCAGGTAGTCTAGTGGTTAGAGCGTAGAGGCGGCAGGTAGCCTAGTGGTTAGAGTGTAGAGGCGGCAGGTAGCCTAGTGGTTAGAGTGTGGAGGCGGCAGATAGCCTAGCGGTTAGAGTGTAGAGGCGGCAGGTAGCCTAGTGGTTAGAGCGTAGAGGCGGCAGGTAGCCTAGTGGCGGCAGGTAGCCTAGTGGTTAGAGTGTAGGGGTGGCAGGTAGCGTAGTGGTTAAAGTGTAGAGGGGGCAGGTAGCCTAGTGGCGGCAGGTAGCCTAGTGGTTAGAGTGTAGAGGCGGCAGGTAGCCTAGTGCTTAGAGTGTAGAGGGGGCAGGTAGCCTAATGGCGACAGGTAGCCTAGTGGTTAGAGTGTAGGGGTGGCAGGTAGCGTAGTGGTTAGAGTGTGGAGGCGGCAGACAGCCTAGCGGTTAGAGTGTAGAGGCGGCAGGTAGCCTAGTGGTTAGAGTGTAGAGGGGGCAGGTAGCGTAGTGGTTAGAGTGTAGAGGCGGCAGATAGCCTAGCGGTTAGAGTGTAGAGGCGGCAGGTAGCCTAGTGGTTAGAGTGTAGAGGTGGCAGGTAGCCTAGTGGTTAGAGTGTAGGGGAGGCAGGTAGCCTAGTGGTTAGAGTGTAGGGACGGCAGGTAGTCTAGTGGTTAGAGTGTAGGGGGGGCAGGTAGCCTAGCGGTTAGAGTGTAGGGGAGGCAGGTAGCCTAGTGGTTAGAGTGTAGGGACGGCAGGTAGTCTAGTGGTTAGAGTGTAGGG
>NC_074693.1:3187103-3239603 GCF_029448725.1 Salvelinus fontinalis
CTGGTAGCTACTGGTACCTGGCGATCGACCTGCTGGAGACCCCTGCACTAAACAGATGCTGAATTCATAGTTTATTGATTTCTCGGATCGTCATTGTCCTCGTCCTATTCCTCGTCCTGTTCCTCTTCCTCTTCCTGTTCTTCGTCCTGTGCCTCATTCTGTTCCTCATCCTGTTCCTCTTACTCTTCCTGTTCTTCGTCCTGTGCCTCATTCTGTTCCTCATCCTTTTCCTGTTCCTCTTCCTCTTCCTCATCCTCTTCCTGTTCCACTTCCTTGTCCTATCCCTCTTCCTGTTCCTGTTCCTATCCCTCATCCTGTTCCTCTTCCTGTTCCTCTTCCTCTTCCTCATCCTCATCCTGTTCCTCTTCCTCTTCCTGTTCTTCGTCCTGTGCCTCATTCTGTTCCTCATCCTGTTCCTCTTCCTCTTCCTGTTCTTCGTCCTGTGCCTCATTCTGTTCCTCATCCTGTTCCTATCCCACATCCTGTTCCTCCTCCTGTTCCTCTTCCTCATCCTGTTCCTCTTCCTCTTCCTTGTCCTATCCCTCTTCCTGTTCCTCTTCCTGTTCCTCTTCCTCTTCCTCATCCTCATCCTGTTCCTCTTCCTCTTCCTCATCCTCTTCCTGTTCCTCTTCCTTGTCCTATCCCTCATCCTGTTCCTCTTCCTGTTCCTCTTCCTGTTCCTCATCCTCTTCCTGTTCCTCTTCCTTGTCCTATCCCTCATCCTGTTCCTCTTCCTTGTCCTATCCCTCTTCCTGTTCCTCTTCCTTGTCCTATCCCTCATCCTGTTCCTCTTCCTGTTCCTCTTCCTGTTCCTCTTCCTTGTCCTATCCCTCTTCCTGTTCCTCCTCCTTGTCCTATCCCTCTTCCTGTTCCTCTTCCTTGTCCTATCCCTCATCCTGTTCCTCTTCCTGTTCCTCTTCCTGTTCCTCTTCCTTGTCCTATCCCTCTTCCTGTTCCTCTTCCTTGTCCTATCCCTCTTCCTGTTCCTCTTCCTGTTCCTCTTCCTGTTCCTCTTCCTTGTCCTATCCCTCTTCCTGTTCCTCTTCCTTGTCCTATCCCTCTTCCTGTTCCTCTTCCTGTTCCTCTTCCTGTTCCTCTTCCTTGTCCTATCCCTCTTCCTGTTCCTCCTCCTTGTCCTATCCCTCTTCCTGTTCCTCTTCCTTGTCCTATCCCTCATCCTGTTCCTCTTCCTGTTCCTCTTCCTGTTCCTCTTCCTTGTCCTATCCCTCTTCCTGTTCCTCTTCCTTGTCCTATCCCTCTTCCTGTTCCTCTTCCTGTTCCTCGTCCTTGCCTTTCAATTCCCCTCATCTAGGGATATCTATATTGTATTTACATTTCTGCACAATCTCATGTAAATAAACCAAATGTGAATCACCTGTGACATGTACTAACCTACCGGTATATCTTGTTGCGACCTGTATATTAGTATGGGCAGTTACAGACCACAGAAACAAGGGAACAAAACAACTCTGATATGTATCCTCTCTGCTGTTGTTCTCCAACACAAAGGGGCCTTCCAAATGGCATCCTACTCCCTATCCAGTGCACTACCTTTGACCAGAGCCTAGGAAATGGGGTGCCATTTGGAACACGTACAAAGCCTTTAGTGGTGAAATGGGCTCTGAACTGAACATTACAGATTTACAGCTTAAAGCCAAGCAGCAGCTCTCCTTGGTAAGGCCAGGAGGAGAGGAGAGAGAGTGCAGATTTACAGCTTAAAGCCAAGCAGCAGCTCTCCTTGGCAAGGCCAGGAGGAGAGGAGACAGAGTGCAGATTATATGTGTCAGTGTGTGCATATGCGTGTGGGTGTGCGTGTGGGTGTGCGTGTGAGTGCGTCACGTGGAGCGCAGGCAGGGCCCAGGTAGAGCTCGCTGGAACACATTTAGCTCCTTCTCCTTCAGAATGAATCACGTCAACACAGCCAGGGGACTCGCTAGATGTTCCTGTGCTTTACAGTATGCTTCATCATTCCCTAGCAGTCCTATGGATTCTAATGTATAGTGACAATGCATTGATGTTTAGTCAAACTAATTGTTGTGTTTTTGTGACGTTTTCCTACCTCCTTATTGTGCTTGTCTCCGACGTTTGAGTTTTCAAAGCCGGTGTTTAGAGAACCACAGTGGCGCCACTGAGAGCTTTTGACTTGATTTATCAAACATTCCAGGTAATATATTTTGTCATGAAATGGTTCAGTGCCGTTTTTCAGCAGCAACACTCTTCATCTATTTTTGTTCAAAACGAATCATTCTGAAGAGCAAAACCTTGGCAAGTTTATTATCTGATGTTTTGTGACAATATGTAACCCACCGCATCGATTTGATCTTATGTATCAAAATTTGAGAGCTAGAGAGCTCTTCTTTGTCTACACCCAGTCAGCATCGTTCACACCCTCTTAAGCCTTAGCCCCGCCCACCTCTTGAGGGCTCCACATGAGAGGCCATGTGCTAAACAGTGTGAGTAGCAGGTGTAAAAAAATACAGATGTCAGGACTAAAAGTGGTAAAAGGTGTAGCCTACAATAAGGAAAAACTCCAAGTAAAAATACCCTACTCTGATCCTCTGCCTGGATCCTAATCTGACTTTGGTGCAGGTCATGTTGTTCTTCATATTACCGTCTCTGGTAAACACACACTATATCAAATACAATCGTAATGTATTAGTCACATGTACACATGTTCATGAAATACAATAGATGGCTGTAATCACCCCCAGCCACATCTAGCTAAGTGGATGGGTCATGTATTCATCTAGCTAAGTGGATGGGTCATGTATTCATCTAGCTAAGTGGATGGGTCATGTATTCATCTAGCTAAGTGGATGGGTCATGTATTCATCTAGCTAAGTGGATGGGTCATGTATTCATCTAGCTAAGTGGATGGGTCATGTATTCATCTAGCTAAGTGGATGGGTCATGTATTCATCTAGCTAAGTGGATGGGTCATGTATTCATCTAGCTAAGTGGATGGGTCCTGTAATCATCTAGCTAAGTGGATGGGTCATGTATTCATCTAGCTAAGTGGATGGGTCATGTATTCATCTAGCTAGGTGGATGGGTCATGTATTCATCTAGCTAAGTGGATGGGTCATGTATTCATCTAGCTAAGTGGATGGGTCATGTATTCATCTAGCTAAGTGGATGGGTCATGTATTCATCTAGCTAAGTGGATGGGTCATGTATTCATCTAGCTAGGTGGATGGGTCATGTATTCATCTAGCTAGGTGGATGGGTCATGTATTCATCTAGCTAAGTGGATGGGTCCTGTAATCATCTAGCTAAGTGGATGGGTCATGTATTCATCTAGCTAAGTGGATGGGTCATGTATTCATCTAGCTAGGTGGATGGGTCATGTATTCATCTAGCTAAGTGGATGGGTCATGTATTCATCTAGCTAGGTGGATGGGTCATGTATTCATCTGGCTAGGTGGATGGGTCATGTATTCATCTGGTGAATTGGAGTCTTTTCTTTAGACATGTAGGTAGCTAGCTAAACAATGAACCGGAATAGTCCCAACTCATACTACTACCAATACAAACATTGTCAGAGCTGTAGTATGAATCTGCAGGTAGCTAAAAGCTAATCAACTAAGTTCAATATTAGCTAGGTAACATTTGGCTATCACTAGCAATGCAAATGGATTTCTGATTCAAATTCTATTACTACACAGATCATACACATAACTTTAGCTAGCAAACCAGCACGTTAACGTTCGCTAGTTAGCTAACAGTACGCTTTAACTTACAATTAAAACAACTTTCTGACGAAATTAGAAACGTATAATATCTAAACCATTTAACTCTGTTATGTTTGTAGCTACATCTTGTTGTGTCAAGACACTCTGGTTCACGCTGACCGTGGCGTGTGGAGAAAGTAGCCCATCGCTGTTTCCTACTGATCTGTCGATGGCGCCTGCTAAATTCAGGGCATCAATGTTGCTGAGAAAAGTCAGTGTGTCAGACAGGTTATAGGTTCATATGTCTGGTTGAGACAGAAAGACTATCAGAGAGGTGTTTTAAAATGAGATATCAGTTCGAGGCCGAAAGACATTCAGAGAGGTATTTTAGGTTGAGATGTCAGGTTGAGACTGAGAGACTATCAGATAAGTATTTTAGTGAAACTGAGAGACTATTGTGGTGGAGTCCAAGTCAAAACCAAGATTCTTTATTTCTGAGCTCAGAGAGAATAACAGAGTTACACCGAGTAGTGTAGACAGTCTGAATTCCCAAGCACAGTGTAGACAGTCTGAATTCCCAAGCACAGTGTAGACAGTCTGAATTCCCAAGCACAGTGTAGACAGTCTGAATTCCCAAGCACGGTGTAGACAGTCTGAATTCCCAAGCACAGTGTAGACAGTCTGAATTCCCAAGCACGGTGTAGACAGTCTGAATTCCCAAGCACAGTGTAGACAGTCTGAATTCCCAAGCACGGTGTAGACAGTCTGAATTCCCAAGCACGGTGTAGACAGTCTGAATTCCCAAGCACGGTGTAGACAGTCTGAATTCCCAAGCACGGTGTAGACAGTCTGAATTCCCAAGCACAGTGTAGACAGTCTGAATTCCCAAGCACAGTGTAGACAGTCTGAATTCCCAAGCACAGTGTAGACAAGTCTGAATTCCCAAGCACAGTGTAGACAAGTCTGAATTCCCAAGCACAGTGTAGACAGTCTGAATTCCCAAGCACATTTCTTTATAGTTCCTGTTCTAGGACGTGATCTCAGTTCCCTTTTAATCCAGACATGGACACAAGAGCAAGGTGTTTAAAAACAGTATTATTATTTCACCTTTATTTAACCAGGTAGACCGTTTTATTTACAACTGCGACTTGGCCAAGATAAAGCAAAGCAGTGTGACACAAACAACACAGAGTTACACACAAACAAACATACAGTCAATAACACAATAGAAAAATCTGTATACAGTGTGTGCAAATGTAGTACGAATAGGCTAATAGTGGCGAAATAATTACAATTTAGCAATTAAACACTGACCAGTGAGCTGAGATAAGGCAGGGCTTTACCTAACAAAGACTTATAGATGACCTGGTGCCAGTGGGTTTGGCGACGAATATTTAGTGAAGGCCAGCCAACGAGAGCATACAGGTCGCAGTGGTGGGTAGTATATGGGGCTTTGGTGACAAAACGGATGGCACTGTGATAGACTGCATCCAGTTTGCTGAGTAGAGTGTTGGAGGCTATTTTGTAAATGACGTCGCCGAAGTCGAGGATCGGTGGGATAGCCAGTTTTACGAGGGTATGTTTGTCAGCATGAGTGAACGATGCTTTGTTGCTATATAGGAAGCCGATTCTAGATTCAATTTTGGATTGGAGATGCTTAATGTGAGTCTGGAAGGAGAGTTTATGTTTAACCAGAAACCTAGGTATTTATAGTTGTCCACATATTCTAAGTCAGAACTGTCCAGAGTAGTGATGCTGGACGGGCGGGCGGGTGCGGGCAACGATCGGTTGAAGAGCATGCATTTAGTTTTACTTGCATTTAAGAGCAGTTGAAGGCCACGGAAGGAGAGTTGTATGGCGTTGAAGCTAGTCTGGAGGTTTGATAATTAGGGCTAGGCGTCTCGCTAGCGGGACAAGTTCCGGTGAAACAATTCAAATAAATAATCATACAAATTATGGATATTAAACATTTAGGTGCATACAAGTGTCTTATATCGGTTGAAAGCTTAAATTCTTGTTAATTTAAACATTTCTACACACTTCAAAGTGTCTTCTTTCCAATGGTACCAATTATATTCACATCCTGGCTTCAGGGCCTGAGCAACAGGCAGTTTACTTTGGGCACGTCAGTCATGAGGAAATTGAGAAAAAAGGACCCTAGCCTGAAGAAGTTTTCCGTGTCCAAAGAAAAGCCAGAAGTATACAGAATGGTGTCATTTGTGTAGAGGTGGATCAGAGACTCACCAGCAGCATTAGTGACTTCATTGATGTATACAGAGAAAAGAGTCGGCCCGAGAATTGAACCCTGTGGCACCCCCATAGAGACTGCCAGAGGTCCGGACAACAGAAACTCCGATTTGACACACTGAACTCTGTCTGAGAAGTAGTTGTTGAACCAGGCGAGGCAGTCATTTGAGAAACCAAGGCTGTTGAGTCTGCCGATAAGAATGCGGTGATTGACAGAGTCGAAAGCCTTGGCCAGGTCGATGAAAGACGGCTGCACAGTATTGCAACACAGGATTATACTCCCAAGAACAGGAGATTGTAATGGTGTCAGTTTCAATGATCCCCCAGGTAAATAGGAGTAAGCAGTATGGTCCCCCAGGTAAATAGGAGTAAGCAGTATGGTCCCCCAGGTAAATAGGGGTAAGCAGTATGGTCCTCCAGGTAAATAGGAGTAAGCAGTATGATCCCCCAGGTAAATAGGAGTAAGCAGTATGATCCCCCAGGTAAATAGGAGTAAGCAGTATGGTCCCCCAGGTAAATAGGAGTAAGCAGTATGGTCCCCCAGGTAAATAGGGGTAAGCAGTATGGTCCTCCAGGTAAATAGGAGTAAGCAGTATGATCCCCCAGGTAAATAGGAGTAAGCAGTATGATCCCCCAGGTAAATAGGAGTAAGCAGTATGATCCCCCAGGTAAATAGGAGTAAGCAGTATGATCCCCCAGGTAAATAGGAGTAAGCAGTATGGTCCCCCAGGTAAATAGGGGTAAGCAGTATGGTCCCCCAGGTAAATAGGAGTAAGCAGTATGATCCCCCAGGTAAATAGGGGTAAGCAGTATGATCCCCCAGGTAAATAGGAGTAAGCAGTATGATCCCCCAGGTAAATAGGAGTAAGCAGTATGGTCCCCCAGGTAAATAGGGGTAAGCAGTATGGTCCCCCAGGTAAATAGGAGTAAGCAGTATGATCCCCCAGGTAAATAGGAGTAAGCAGTATGATCCCCCAGGTAAATAGGAGTAAGCAGTATGCTCCCCCAGGTAAATAGGAGTAAGCAGTATGATCCCCAGGTAAATAGGAGTAAGCAGTATGGTCCCCCAGGTAAATAGGAGTAAGCAGTATGATCCCCCAGGTAAATAGGAGTAAGCAGTATGATCCCCCAGGTAAATAGGAGTAAGCAGTATGATCCCCCAGGTAAATAGGAGTAAGCAGTATGGTCCCCCAGGTAAATAGGAGTAAGCAGTATGATCCCCCAGGTAAATAGGAGTAAGCAGTATGATCCCCCAGGTAAATAGGAGTAAGCAGTATGGTCCCCCAGGTAAATAGGAGTAAGCAGTATGATCCCCCAGGTAAATAGGAGTAAGCAGTATGATCCCCCAGGTAAATAGGAGTAAGCAGTATGATCCCCCAGGTAAATAGGAGTAAGCAGTATGATCCCCAGGTAAATAGGAGTAAGCAGTATGATCCCCAGGTAAATAGGAGTAAGCAGTATGATCCCCCAGGTAAATAGGAGTAAGCAGTATGATCCCCCAGGTAAATAGGAGTAAGCAGTATGATCCCCAGGTAAATAGGAGTAAGCAGTATGATCCCCAGGTAAATAGGAGTAAGCAGTATGATCCCCAGGTAAATAGGAGTAAGCAGTATGATCCCCAGGTAAATAGGAGTAAGCAGTATAGACATTGGCCTTATAAACAGTGGGGGGGATAGACATTTGTCTAATAAACAGTGTGGGGGGGGGGGGATAGACATTGGTCTTATAAACAGTGGGGGGGGGGGGGGGGGATAGACATTGGTCTTATAAACAGTGGGGGGATAGACATTGGTCTAATAAACAGTGGGGGGGGGGATAGACATTGGTCTTATAAACAGTGGGGGGGGGGGGGGTAGACATTGGTCTTATAAACAGTGGGGGGGGGATAGACATTGGTCTTATATACAGTGGGGGGGGGGGATAGACATTGGTCTAATAAACAGTGGGGGGGGGGATAGACATTGGTCTTATAAACAGTGTGGGGGGGGGATAGACATTGGTCTTATAAACAGTGGGGGGGGGATAGACATTGGTCTTATATACAGTGGGGGGGGGGGATAGACATTGGTCTAATAAACAGTGGTGGGGGGATAGACATTGGTCTTATAAACAGTGGGGGGGGGGATAGACATTGGTCTAATAAACAGTGGGTGGGGGGGGGTAGACATTGGTCTTATAAACAGTGGGGGGGGATAGACATTGGTCTTATAAACAGTGGGGGGGGGGGATAGACATTGGTCTTATAAACAGTGGGGGGGGGGGGGTAGACATTGGTCTTATAAACAGTGTGGGGGGGGATAGACATTGGTCTTATAAACAGTGGGGGGATAGACATTGGTCTTATAAACAGTGGGGGGGGGGGGGGGGTAGACATTGGTCTTATAAACAGTGGGGGGGTAGACATTGGTCTTATAAACAGTGGGGGGGGGGTAGACATTGGTCTTATAAACAGTGGGGGGGATAGACATTGGTCTTATAAACAGTGGGGGGGGATAGACATTGGTCTAATAAACAGTGTGGGGGGGGGGGATAGACATTGGTCTTATAAACAGTGTGGGGGATAGACAATGGTCTTATAAACAGTGGGGGGGGGTAGACATTGGTCTAATAAACAGTGTGGGGGGGGGGATAGACATTGGTCTTATAAACAGTGGGGGGGATAGACATTGGTCTTATAAACAGTGGGGGGGGGGATAGATATTGGTCTTATAAACAGTGGGGGGTAGACATTGGTCTTATAAACAGTGGGGGGGGGATAGACATTGGTCTTATAAACAGTGGGGGGGATAGACATTGGTCTAATAAACAGTGGGGGGGTAGACATTGGTCTTATAAACAGTGGGGGGGGGGTAGACATTGGTCTTATAAACAGTGGGGGGGATAGACATTGGTCTTATAAACAGTGGGGGGGTAGACATTGGTCTCATAAACAGTGGGGGGGGATAGACATTGGTCTTATAAACAGTGGGGGGGGGTAGACATTGGTCTTATAAACAGTGGGGGGGTAGACATTGGTCTTATAAACAGTGGGGGGGGGTAGACATTGGTCTTATAAACAGTGGGGGGGATAGACATTGGTCTTATAAACAGTGGGGGGGGGATAGACATTGGTCTAATAAACAGTGGGGGGGGGGTAGACATTGGTCTTATAAACAGTGGGGGGGGGGATAGACATTGGTCTAATAAACAGTGGGGGGGGGTAGACATTGGTCTTATAAACAGTGGGGGGGGATAGACATTGGTCTTATAAACAGTGGGGGGGGGTAGACATTGGTCTTATAAACAGTAGGGGGGGGGGGTAGACATTGGTCTTATAAACAGTGGGGGGGGGATAGACATTGGTCTTATAAACAGTGGGGGGGGGTAGACATTGGTCTTATAAACAGTAGGGGGGGGGGGATAGACATTGGTCTTATAAACAGTGGGGGGGATAGACATTGGTCTTATAAACAGTGGGGGGTAGACATTGGTCTTATAAACAGTGGGGGGGGGGGATAGACATTGGTCTTATAAACAGTGGGGGGGGGATAGACATTGGTCTTATAAACAGTGGGGGGGGGGGATAGACATTGGTCTTATAAACAGTGGGGGGGGGGGATAGACATTGGTCTTATAAACAGTGTGGGGGGGGGATAGACATTGGTCTTATAAACAGTGGGGGGGGGGATAGACATTGGTCTTATAAACAGTGGGGGGGGGGGTAGACATTGGTCTTATAAACAGTGGGGGGGAGTAGACATTGGTCTTATAAACAGTGGGGGGGGGGGGTAGACATTGGTCTTATAAACAGTGGGGGGGGTAGACATTGGTCTTATAAACAATGGGGGGGGGGGGTAGACATTGGTCATATAAACAGTGGGGGGGGGTAGACATTGGTCTTATAAAAAGTGGGGGGGGGGGGGGTAGACATTGGTCTTATAAACAGTGGGGGGGGTAGACATTGGTCTTATATACAGTGGGGGGGGGGTAGACATTGGTCTTATAAACAGTGGGGGGGTAGACATTGGTCTTATAAACAGTGGGGGGGGTAGACATTGGTCTTATATACAGTGGGGGGGGGGGTAGACATTGGTATTATAAACAATGGGGGGGGGGTAGACATTGGTCTAATAAACAGTGGGGGGGGGTAGACATTGGTCTTATAAACAGTGGGGGGGGTAGACATTGGTCTTATAAACAGTGGGGGGGTAGACATTGGTCTTATAAACAGTGGGGGGGGTAGACATTGGTCTTATAAACAATGGGGGGGGGGTAGACATTGGTCTAATAAACAGTGGGGGGGGGGTAGACATTGGTCTTATAAACAGTGTGGGGGGGGGGATAGACATTGGTCTTATAAACAATGGGGGGGGGTAGACATTGGTCTAATAAACAGTGGGGTGGGGTAGACATTGGTCTTATAAACAATGGGGGGGGGGGGTAGACATTGGTCTAATAAACAGTGGGGGGGGGTAGACATTGGTCTTATAAACAGTGGGGGGGGTAGACATTGGTCTTATAAACAGTGGGGGGGTAGACATTGGTCTTATAAACAGTGGGGGGGGGTAGACATTGGTCTTATAAACAATGGGGGGGGGTAGACATTGGTCTAATAAACAGTGGGGGGGGGGTAGACATTGGTCTTATAAACAGTGTGGGGGGGGGGGGTAGACATTGGTCTTATAAACAATGGGGGGGGGGTAGACATTGGTCTAATAAACAGTGTGGGGGGGGGGGATAGACATTGGTCTTATAAACAGTGGGGGGGGGGGGGATAGACATTGGTCTTATAAACAGTGGGGGGGGGATAGACATTGGTCTTATAAACAGTCGGGGGGGGGGGGGATAGACATTGGTCTTATAAACAGTGGGGGGGGGATAGACATTGGTCTTATAAACAGTGGGGGGGGGATAGACATTGGTCTTATAAACAGTGGGGGGGGGGGGGGATAGACATTGGTCTTATAAACAGTGTGGGGAACAATTGATGAATGAAACATCTTGGAAGTTTCACCGGCGCGTTGTCCTTCTTCATCAGCATTCTTGTAAATATTGAATTGGGCGACAAACCAGTAGAACAATGAGCTCTACCTCTCATATACATCAAAACCAGTGGGACGACGTTAACCCATGGGAGAGAAGTCTCCTCCAACATTTTCCTAAGCCTTTTGCTCAGCCATTAACTTTGCATCGTCTTATTTTTCACGGTCTGATTGGTGCGTTCTACTTTGCCGATATGATATGACCAGTGAGTGCGCAGGTCAATACCTAGATACTCGGATTAAACTCTTAATTACATTATTTACTAAATGTGAGCCATTGTCGCTTGAGAGTTTTGTCAGACTCCCCCACCTGCGAACAAGTTCTCTCATTAGTGCCTGAGCTACTATAGATGATGATGCATGCCTCCATTGGAAAACATTCTATCCGTTTAGAAAAACAAGTCCACTCTTACCAGACAATACTTGTACCCCTGACAGGAAGAGAGTTCATTAAAATCCATCATCAAGCGACTGAAAAATATCTCAGTTGTGGGGTGAGCTGATACAGGCACGAGTGTAACTCTTCCAACATTATGGGCTGCACAAATAGAACATTGTTTACAAAAAAAATCAGCTAAATGAGTAAACCCATATTGTATGCCATTGTCTATTAACATATATACACCCCCCCCCCCCCCCTCTCCCCCCTTTTTGACACATGGTCCAAACCATGTGACAATTTTGCAAAGTAGGGAAATTCCACTGGAGGGAGTACAGGTTGGACCGTCGGGCCGTTCCAGACGCCATCAGAGGGGGTCACGCCGACGTTTTTATTTCCAATGCGTCAGCCCCCTGTCGTAGCAGACAGACGTCATTTAAAGGAAAGAGATGTGACAGGGTCAATGCTTGACATCACAAGGAGAGGGGAGGAAGCGGAGTCCGTAACAGCATTTCCTAGGGAAACAGGATCAATGGGTTTAGTATGAGCTGCACATTTTACAAATTGCGCATGTTTTGGGTGCAGGCGTACTGCTTCAAGCAGTTCTTTAACCATGTTATGGTGTGCTATTGGTTTAGGGCCGCATAGCTACAACGTCAACACGGGCCAAGACTTCCCGTCCGTCACTGCCGCCACAGAGCGCAGGCAAGGGAGCAGTGCACGCTCAACGGTATCGAAACGTTTTAGAGTAGAAACCAACAGGTCTCAACTTGCCACCCCACAGTTTGTGTCAGTCGTGATGACACAAACCCATTATTTTTCTGATAACGAACAAATGGAAAATGTTTAGAGTGATCAGGTAACCGGCGGCAACAAGAGTGCCTGTAAGCCGAAATAGAGCTTCTTCGTCACCTTTAGTCCACTCAATCGAATCCCTGCTGGCCATGTGTTTCAAATGAATGAGATCAGAGGTTGGACAATTTCAGCGTAATCAATTAACCAAAACTCTACAATAACCAGCCATTCCCAACAGTGACAATGTCTTTTCCTTGGTGCATGGTTTCAGGAACTTGTAAAATAGCTTTAACCCTGTCTGTAGCCAAACTCTTGCCCCCCCCCTCCCCTGGTGTTAATCTCATTACCCAAATGTTTCACTGTCTGCTGGACACATTGTAACAGAGTTTTCGAGGCCTTGCGGACATTGTCAGCTAGAAAATGTATCAGTGCAACAGTATTAATTTCACATGATTCTCTGTCAGGGGAGCAAAGAAGGAGACTGTCAATGTACTGAACAAGAGTACATCCTTTAGGGGGGGGGGGGGGACACAAATGACAGCAAGTTGACGCTCAATTCATCCGCAAAAGTTGCGGGGTTCTCAACGTCACCTTGGGGCAGAACCGCCCACTGATAGCGCTGTCTTTGAAAAGAAAACGCCAACCAGTAACTGAGAATCTGGATGCACAGGAATGCTATTATTATTTTTTTTTAAACGCATTAGCGAAATCAACAACTGTAAAACCAATTTTGAATCTGGCAGAAGAAAGGATGTCACGTTCGTCATAATGATTGGACCGAGATGCAGCGTGGTATGTTTCCATCCCTTTGATTAGGAAGAGAAAAACTCAAAGAACAAAAACAATAAAGCGAACAAACGAAAACGTGAAGCTCAGAGTAGTGCTCACAGACAACCATACCTAGACAAGATCCCACAAAACACAATGGGGAAATGGCTGCCTAAATGATATGATATGATCCCCAATCAGAGACAATGATAAACAGCTGCCTCTGATTGGGAACCATATCAGGCCAACATAGAAATATAATTCACCTAGATAACCCACCCTTAATCACACCCGACCTAACAAACATAGAGAATAAAAAGGCTCTCTATGGTCAAGGCGTGACAGATAGTGGGGCCGTGGTGGTACACTGTATCATTAACCACTCTGAGATCTTGTACCATTCTCCATTCACCAGATGCTTTTCTAACAGGTAAAAGTGTCGTGTTGCAAGGTGATGACGTACAGGCGACAACAGCTCCAGACCTCAGCAGAGAGGTCAGGATTTTGACAATGCCTGCCACTGTCTCCTTACGCAAGGGGTTCTGTTCTGTGTGGGGCCGACATGGCCTTTAGGGTGGCGTTGCTCCTCTCCTCTTCCCCATCTTGTATGTATCCTTTGCCCTTAAACAGTCCGGAACCTGAGATAACAGTGTGCTGTCAAGGGCGGGCTGGTGAGGTGCAAGGGAAACAGGAACTTCATTATCCCCTCTGCGCACGGCGTGGGCGGGCTGGTGAGGTGTAAGGGAAACAGGAACTTCATTATCCCCTCTGCGCACGGCGTGGGCAGGCTGGTGAGGTGCAAGGGAAACAGGAACTTCATTATCCCCTCTGCGCACGGCGTGGGCAGGCTGGTGAGGTGCAAGGGAAACAGGAACTTCATTATCCCCTCTGCGCACGGCGTGGGCAGGCTGGTGAGGTGCAAGGGAAACAGGAACTTCATTATCCCCTCTGCGCACGGCGTGCTGTTCACATACGTTCTGTGAGCCCCAACCACAGGGGAGAATTCTCTCCCGTCTGGCTGAGCTTCCTAGTCTGTTGCCAACCTCGTGCCCCTCACCCATGTACCACATTCTTCCCATTATGGTATCCTCTATCTTGGAGATAGAGATACGAGGAACTGATTGGGGCACAGAGCAAAACTGTTGCTGTTCAATGGTTAAGTTCACATTAGCTACCACATCCAAAATTCCTTCATACTTTTGCCAACTCTTCTTATTCTGTCTCGGAATGCCACAGTGATTCAAACAAATAGTCTCTTCGACCATGACTAAATTTGGCAGTGCAGTGTAGATGGTTTGGTTTAGTTTGGTCTGGGTCGAGCAAATGCTTTCAGTGGGTCAAAGGGGTCAGAGAAAACCATGAATACCAATCAGGGCCTGGTACTTCCAGCGCGGTATAGATACCGATGCTTGAAGTGGTTACCACCAGGGCCCTCCTCACTGCAACAAATGTTCATTCCCTAATTTAAACAATAGATCTCTTCCCATTCATTTTTACAGGGCAGTTAGGAGTGTTCTCTAACGTTGGAATGCCAGATGCCCCAACGGTCTTCAATATTGATAACGGAACCTTCAACTCGTTACATTTAGATCAAATAGAGATGGTTGCCCCTGAATCGACCAGGAAAGAAATATTCACACCGCCCACACACACACATCCATATTAGGGGAATGTGCTCTGTTAGAAGATAAAACTGGGTACTCACCAAAGTGGCATTGTTGGCTGTCTTTTCTTTCTTACTCCTCCTCAGCCTATCTCCAGTTTCCCCCTCTACCCTGCGGGTTAAACTCTGTCACGTGTGGTGGTGGTGGTGGATAGTAGGTATCACTGTCCTCAGCTTCATCATAGCCACCCTGTTCTGAGAGCAATTTCTCAGAAATGTTTATTTATTATTTATTTATTTATTTTATGTTTAATTTCTTGAAATGTGTCCAGACAGTTAAAACACTTCTATGGTTCCCCTCGTCCTCTTCCTCCTCCTCCTCCTCCTCCTCCTCCTCCTCCTCCTCCTCCTCCTCCTCCTCCTCCTCCTCCTCCTCCTCCTCCTCCTCCTCTTCCTCCTCTTCCTCGTCCTCTTCCTCCTCTTCCTCTGTCTCCCGAGTTCCCTCTTTTCCCTTCCTCATAAAACATCATCTGGGCACTTGACAGTTTCTTCTGTTGTTTCTTCACTTCCTGTAACTTGTGTACAGCATGTGGCCAGACTATAGTCAGGGGATGAGAACAATGGGGTCCTTCATTGTGCCCTGCTATGAGAGGGGGGGGGGGGGGGGTATGATCCTTCAGAATGTCCATCATCTCCACCATTTCCCAATTTCAATGGGCTAGGATGGTTGGAGTGGCGGTCGCGTCACGACCCGACACTGGATTTGGTATTGACTTTAGGGGAAACAGTGGAGGGGTGGGGAGCGTAGGATGGTGGATGATGTTGAGGTGGAGGAGTGTAGCGTGGTGGATGATGTTGAGGTGGGGGAGCGTAGGGTGGTGGATGATGTTGAGGTGGAGGAGTGTAGGGTGGTGGATGATGTTGAGGTGGGGGAGTGTAGCGTGGTGGATGATGTTGAGGTGGGGGAGTGTAGGGTGGTGGATGATGTTGAGGTGGGGGAGTGTAGGGTGGTGGATGATGTTGAGGTGGGGGAGTGTAGGGTGGTGGATGATGTTGAGGTCTTCATCGTGACCTCTGGTAGCATAGTGGATGGTGTAGAGGTCTTCATCATGACCTCTGGTAGCATAGTGGATGGTGTAGAGGTCTTCATCGTGACCTCTGGTAGCGTAGTGGATGGTGTAGAGGTCTTCATCATGACCTCTGGTAGCATAGTGGATGGTGTAGAGGTCTTCATCGTGACCTCTGGTAGCATAGTGGATGGTATGAGGTCTTCATCGTGACCTCTGGTAGCATAGTGGATGGTGTAGAGGTCTTCATCGTGACCTCTGGTAGCGTAGTGGATGTTGTAGAGGTCTTCATCGTGACCTCTGGTAGCGTAGTGGATGGTGTAGAGGTCTTCATCGTGACCTCTGGTAGCATAGTGGATGGTGTAGAGGTCTTCATCGTGACCTCTGGTAGCGTAGTGGATGTTGTAGAGGTCTTCATCGTGACCTCTGGTAGCATAGTGGATGTTGTAGAGGTCTTCATCGTGACCTCTGGTAGCGTAGTGGATGGTGTTGAGGTCTTCATCGTGACCTCTGGTAGCGTGGTGGATGGTATGAGGTCTTCATCGTGACCTCTGGTAGCGTAGTGGATGGTGTAGAGGTCTTCATCGTGACCTCTGGTAGCGTAGTGGATGGTGTAGAGGTCTTCATCGTGACCTCTGGTAGCGTGGTGGATGGTGTTGAGGTCTTCATCGTGACCTCTGGTAGCATAGTGGATGTTGTAGAGGTCTTCATCGTGACCTCTGGTAGCGTAGTGGATGGTATTGAGGTCTTCATCGTGACCTCTGGTAGCATAGTGGATGGTGTAGAGGTCTTCATCGTGACCTCTGGTAGCGTAGTGGATGGTATGAGGTCTTCATCGTGACCTCTGGTAGCGTAGTGGATGGTGTAGAGGTCTTCATCGTGACCTCTGGTAGGATAGTGGATGGTGTAGAGGTCTTCATCGTGACCTCTGGTAGCGTAGTGGATGGTGTAGAGGTCTTCATCGTGACCTCTGGTAGCATAGTGGATGGTATGAGGTCTTCATCGTGACCTCTGGTAGCATAGTGGATGGTGTAGAGGTCTTCATCGTGACCTCTGGTAGCATAGTGGATGGTGTAGAGGTCTTCATCGTGACCTCTGGTAGCGTAGTGGATGGTATGAGGTCTTCATCGTGACCTCTGGTAGCGTAGTGGATGGTGTAGAGGTCTTCATCGTGACCTCTGGTAGCGTAGTGGATGGTATGAGGTCTTCATCGTGACCTCTGGTAGCGTGGTGGATGGTGTTGAGGTCTTCATCGTGACCTCTGGTAGCATAGTGGATGGTGTAGAGGTCTTCATCGTGACCTCTGGTAGCGTAGTGGATGGTGTTGAGGTCTTCATCGTGACCTCTGGTAGCATAGTGGATGGTGTAGAGGTCTTCATCGTGACCTCTGGTAGCGTGGTGGATGGTGTAGAGGTCTTCATCGTGACCTCTGGTAGCGTAGTGGATGGTGTTGAGGTCTTCATCGTGACCTCTGGTAGCATAGTGGATGGTGTAGAGGTCTTCATCGTGACCTCTGGTAGCGTAGTGGATGGTATGAGGTCTTCATCGTGACCTCTGGTAGTATAGTGAATGGTGTTGTGGTCTTCATCGTGACCTCTGGTAGCATAGTGGATGGTATGAGGTCTTCATCGTGACCTCTGGTAGGATAGTGGATGGTGACCTCTGGTAGCATAGTGGATGGTATTGAGGTCATCTGCTTTGCTTTATCTTGGGCAGGTCGCAGTTGTAAATGAGAACTTGTTCTCAACTGGCCTACCTGGTTTAAATAAAGGTGAAATACAAAAAAAACTTTAACACATACAATTAACATTTTCCATTTCACTATTGAGAGGTATTTTAGGTTCAGATGCCAGGTTGAGACTGAGAGACTGAGAGACTGAGAGATTGAGACTGAGAGACTATCAGAGAGGTGTTTTAAGTTCAGATGTCAGGTTGAGACTGAGAGACTATCAGACAGGTGTTTTAGGTTCAGATACCAGGTTGAGACTGAGAGACTGAGAGACTGAGAGACTGAGAGACTGAGAGACTGAGAGACTGAGAGACTGAGAGACTATCAGAGAGGTATTTTAAGTCCAGATGCCAGGTTGAGACTGAGAGACTGAGAGACTGAGAGACTGAGAGACTGAGAGACTGAGAGACTATCAGAGAGGTATTTTAAGTCCAGATGCCAGGTTGAGACTGAGAGACTGAGAGACTGAGAGACTATCAGAGAGGTATTTTAAGTCCAGATGCCAGGTTGAGACTGAGAGACTGAGAGACTATCAGAGAGGTATTTTAAGTTCAGGTGCCGGGTTGAGACTGAGAGAACCTAGTGGGGATGTCTTATCTTTGACGTAGCTCTATTTCCAGCTACTCTCTTGCCAGACAGAGAGGATAAAGTTAGAAGTTACATTGGATAACTCATTAACATTGTATCAGCTTTAGGGATTAGCTATCAGTACAGATATCAGAGCTATAGACTGATCTGGTCTCACCGCAGATGTTCATTGCAGCAGTTTTTATCTCAATATTAAATGATTCATGTGTAACAATTCATTATTTTTAACGTGATTGTTTTCAATTGAAAAGAAATTCGGGAAAAAAAAGCTTATGAGAAAATAGCTATTTTTTTTCAGCTTAGGACTGTCTGGGAGTGGTCTGAGTGGGGAGGGGAAACCTGTTTATTGGCTGAGAGGTTTGGAACTCTATTTCCTATTGGTTCTGTTATTAACATATCTCCTGATGATGTCACCAGGTAGGCCAAAACTCCATCTCATCCAAAACAGACATGAAATGTCCTAGTATTATTTCAACCTCATAGTGTGGACATGTACTGTATATAAAACAAAGGAAAATGACCTTCATGACTTTACTGCGCCTTTCAAGATGAAGAGTTTTTTTATCTTTTTTGAGTTGTGTATATTCCTCTCTCTTTTTTTTCATGCTGGTGAAAATATAGAATATCCACATTGAACCCACTTTAGAGGGAAGAGGTATAGACAGAGAGAATATGGACGGGGAAATGGACTGGATTTATGAGTACAGCCCAAGGACAGTGTTGTTATTCAACCATATAGATTCAACTTGTCAGTCTTAGACCTACAGTCCATTGGAATGTATAGGTTTGGATGAGGCCTTCCATTGTGCAATATACCATTAACCCATGACCATAGGCAATATACCATTAACCCATGACCCCACCATGGACAATATACCATTAACCCATGACCCCACCATGGACAATATACCATTAACCCATGACGCCACCATAGACACTATACCATTAACCCATGACCCCACCATAGACACTATACCATTAACCCATGACCCCACCATAGACAATATACCATTAACCCATGACCCCACCATAGACAATATACCATTAACCCATGACCCCACCATAGAGAATATACCATTAACCCATGACCCCACCATAGACACTATACCATTAACACATGACCCCACCATAGACACTATACCATTAACACATGACCCCACAATAGATAATGACCTTTAACCCATGACCCCACCATAGATAATGACCTTTAACCCATGACCCCACCATAGACGATAAACCATTAACATATGACCCCACCATAGACAATATACCATTAACACATGACCCAAACATAGACAATAAACCATTAACCCATGACCCCACCATAGAGAATATACCATTAACCCATGACCCCACCATGGACAATGTACCATTAACCCATGACCCCACCATGGACAATGTACCATTAACCCATGACCCCACCATGGACAATGACCTTTAACCCATGACCCCACCATGGACAATGTACCATTAACAAATGACCCCACCATAGAGAATATACCATTAACCCATGACCCCACCATGGACAATGTACCATTAACCCATGACCCCACCATAGAGAATATACCATTAACCCATGACCCCACCATGGACAATGTACCATTAACCCATGACCCCACCATAGAGAATATACCATTAACCCATGACCCCACCATGGACAATGTACCATTAACCCATGACCCCACCATAGAGAATATACCATTAACCCATGACCCCACCATAGACAATATACCATTAACCCATGACCCCACCATGGACAATGACCTTTAACCCATGACCCCACCATGGACAATATACCATTAACCCATGACCCCACCATGGACAATGTACCATTAACCCATGACCCCACCATAGAGAATATACCATTAACCCATGACCCCACCATGGACAATGTACCATTAACCCATGACCCCACCATAGAGAATATACCATTAACCCATGACCCCACCATAGACGATAAACCATTAACACATGACCCCACCATAGATAATATACCATTAACCCATGACCCCACCATGGACAATGTACCATTAACCCATGACCCCACCATAGAGAATATACCATTAACCCATGACCCCACCATAGACACTATACAATTAACCCATGACCCCACCATAGACAATATACCATTAACCCATGACCCCACCATGGACAATGACCTTTAACCCATGACCCCACCATGGACAATGTACCATTAACCCATGACCCCACCATGGACAATGACCTTTAACCCATGACCCCACCATAGAGAATGACCTTTAACCCATGACCCCACCATAGACAATAAACCATTAACCCATGACCCCACCATAGAGAATGACCTTTAACCCCTGATGTGTATCTGTTTTGTTATTAATCCTGAACCCTGCATCCCAAATAGTACCCTGTTCCTTGTATAGTGCATTACTGTTGACCAGAGCCCTGTGGTAATCACTATGGGCCCTGGCTACAAGTAGTGCACTATATAGTTAACAGGGTTCCATTTGGGAAGCAGAGCATGCTGTCTCTAACGTTGTCGGGAGTATTTCCAGTTGAGGTTCCATTTTTGGAAGCAGAACAAGCTCTTCCCTTCCCTGACGACTGACATCACCACGGCTGCCTGACTCTCAGGGGTCAATGACTACTGACATCACCACGGCTGCCTGACTCTCAGGGGTCAATGACTACTGACATCACCACGGCTGCCTCAGGGGTCAATGACGACTGACATCACCACGGCTGTCTGACTCTCAGGGGTCAATGACTACTGACATCACCACGGCTGCCTGACTCTCAGGGGTCAATGACTACTGACATCACCACGGCTGCCTGACTCTCAGGGGTCAATGACTACTGACATCACCACGGCTGCCTCAGGGGTCAATGACTACTGACATCACCACGGCTGTCTGACTCTCAGGGGTCAATGACTACTGACATCACCACGGCTGTCTGACTCTCAGGGGTCAATGACGACTGACATCACCACGGCTGTCTGACTCTCAGGGGTCAATGACTACTGACATCACCACGGCTGCCTGACTCTCAGGGGTCAATGACTACTGACATCACCATGGCTGTCTGACTCTCAGGGGTCAATGACTACTGACATCACCACGGCTGCCTGACTCTCAGGGGTCAATGACTACTGACATCACCACGGCTGTCTGACTCTCAGGGGTCAATGACGACTGACCTTACCACGGCTGTCTCAGGGGTCAATGACTACTGACTTCACCACGGCTGTCTGACCCTCAGGTGTCAATGACTACTGACATCACCACGGCTGTCTGACTCTCAGGGGTCAATGACGACTGACATCACCACGGCTGTCTGACTCTCAGGGGTCAATGACTACTGACATCACCACGGCTGTCTCAGGGGTCAATGACTACTGACATCACCACGGCTGTCTGACTCTCAGGGGTCAATGACTACTGACATCACCACGGCTGTCGGACTCTCAGGGGTCAATGACTACTGACATCACCACGGCTGTCTCAGGGGTCAATGACTACTGACATCACCACGGCTGTCTGACTCTCAGGGGTCAATGACTACTGACATCACCACGGCTGTCTGACTCTCAGGGGTCAATGACTACTGACATCACCACGGCTGTCTGACTCTCAGGGGTCAATGACTACTGACATCACCACGGCTGTCTGACTCTCAGGGGTCAATGACTACTGACATCACCACGGCTGTCTGACCCTCAGGGGTCAATGACTACTGACATCACCACGGCTGTCTGACTCTCAGGGGTCAATGACTACTGACATCACCACGGCTGTCTGACTCTCAGGGGTCAATGACTACTGACATCACCACGGCTGTCTGACTCTCAAGGGTCAATGACTACTGACATCACCACGTCTGTCTCAGGTGTCAATGACTACTGACATCACCATGGCTGTCTGACTCTCAGGGGTCAATGACTACCGACATCACCACGGCTGTCTGACTCTCAGGGGTCAATGACTACTGACATCACCACGGGTGCCTCAGGGGTCAATGACTACTGACATCACCACGGCTGCCTGACTCTCAGGGGTCAATGACTACTGACATCACCACGGCTGTCTGACTCTCAGGGGTCAATGACTACTGACATCACCACGGCTGTCTGACTCTCAGGGGTCAATGACTACTGACATCACCATGGCTGTCTGACTCTCAGGGGTCAATGACTACTGACATCACCACGGCCGCCTGACTCTCAGGGGTCAATGACTACTGACATCACCACGGCTGTCTGACTCTCAGGGGTCAATGACTACTGACATCACCACGGCTGTCTGACTCTCAGGGTCAATGACTACTGACATCACCACGGCTGTCTGACTCTCAGGGGTCAATGACTACTGACATCACCACGGCTGTCTGACTCTCAGGGGTCAATGACTACTGACATCACCACGGCTGTCTCAGGGGTCAATGACTACTGACATCACCACGGCTGCCTGACTCTCAGGGGTCAATGACTACTGACATCACCATGGCTGCCTGACTCTCAGGGGTCAATGACGACTGACATCACCACGGCTGTCTCAGGGGTCAATGACTACTGACATCACCACGGCTGCCTCAGGGGTCAATGACTACTGACATCACCACGGCTGTCTGACTCTCAGGGGTCAATGACTACTGACATCACCACGGCTGCCTGACTCTCAGGGGTCAATGACTACTGACACCACCACGGCTGTCTGACTCTCAGGGGTCAATGACTACTGACACCACCACGGCTGTCTGACTCTCAGGGGTCAATGACTACTGACATCACCACGGCTGCCTCAGGGGTCAATGACTACTGACATCACCACGGCTGTCTCAGGGGTCAATGACTACTGACATCACCACGGCTGTCTCAGGGGTCAATGACTACTGACATCACCACGGCTGTCTGACTCTCAGGGGTTAATGACTACTGACATCACCACGGCTGTCTGACTCTCAGGGGTCAATGACTACTGACATCACCACGGCTGTCTGACTCTCAGGGGTCAATGACTACTGACATCACCACGGCTGTCGGACTCTCAGGGGTCAATGACTACTGACATCACCACGGCTGTCTCAGGGGTCAATGACTACTGACATCACCACGGCTGTCTGACTCTCAGGGGTCAATGACTACTGACATCACCACGGCTGTCTGACTCTCAGGGGTCAATGACTACTGACATCACCACGGCTGTCTGACTCTCAGGGGTCAATGACTACTGACATCACCACGGCTGTCTGACTCTCAGGGGTCAATGACTACTGACATCACCACGGCTGTCTGACCCTCAGGGGTCAATGACTACTGACATCACCACGGCTGTCTGACTCTCAGGGGTCAATGACTACTGACATCACCACGGCTGTCTGACTCTCAGGGGTCAATGACTACTGACATCACCACGGCTGTCTGACTCTCAAGGGTCAATGACTACTGACATCACCACGTCTGTCTCATGGGTCAATGACTACTGACATCACCATGGCTGTCTGACTCTCAGGGGTCAATGACTACTGACATCACCACGGCAGTCTGACTCTCAGGGGTCAATGACTACTGACATCACCACGGCTGCCTCAGGGGTCAATGACTACTGACATCACCACGGCTGCCTGACTCTCAGGGGTCAATGACTACTGACATCACCACGGCTGTCTGACTCTCAGGGGTCAATGACTACTGACATCACCACGGCTGTCTGACTCTCAGGGGTCAATGACTACTGACATCACCATGGCTGTCTGACTGTCTGGGGTCAATGACTACTGACATCACCACGGCCGCCTGACTCTCAGGGGTCAATGACGACTGACATCACCACGGCTGTCTGACTCTCAGGGGTCAATGACTACTGACATCACCACGGCTGTCTGACTCTCAGGGTCAATGACTACTGACATCACCACGGCTGTCTGACTCTCAGGGGTCAATGACTACTGACATCACCACGGCTGTCTGACTCTCAGGGGTCAATGACTACTGACATCACCACGGCTGTCTCAGGGGTCAATGACTACTGACATCACCACGGCTGCCTGACTCTCAGGGGTCAATGACTACTGACATCACCATGGCTGCCTGACTCTCAGGGGTCAATGACTACTGACATCACCACGGCTGTCTCAGGGGTCAATGACTACTGACATCACCACGGCTGCCTCAGGGGTCAATGATTACTGACATCACCACGGCTGTCTGACTCTCAGGGGTCAATGACTACTGACATCACCACGGCTGCCTGACTCTCAGGGGTCAATGACTACTGACACCACCACGGCTGTCTGACTCTCAGGGGTCAATGACTACTGACATCACCACGGCTGTTTGACTCTCAGGGGTCAATGACTACTGACATCACCACGGCTGCCTCAGGGGTCAATGACTACTGACATCACCACGGCTGTCTCAGGGGTCAATGACTACTGACATCACCACGGCTGTCTCAGGGGTCAATGACTACTGACATCACCACGGCTGCCTGACTCTCAGTGGTCAATGACTACTGACATCACCACGGCTGTCTGACTCTCAGGGGTCAATGACTACTGACATCACCA
Source organism: Salvelinus fontinalis (assembly GCF_029448725.1). Taxonomy (NCBI): domain Eukaryota; kingdom Metazoa; phylum Chordata; class Actinopteri; order Salmoniformes; family Salmonidae; genus Salvelinus; species Salvelinus fontinalis. Next base: position 3,211,515 of record NC_074693.1, read on the forward strand.
AGGCTGCCTGACTCTCAGGGGTCAATGACGACTGACATCACCACGGCTTTTATGTCAGATATTCAGACGTTGACCTCTACGTGACTTCTTTAGATATTCAGATTTTGACCTCTACGTGACGTCTTTAGATATTCAGACTTTGACCTCTACGTGACTTCTTTAGATATTCAGACGTTGACCTCTACGTGACTTGTTTAGATATTCAGACGTTGACCTCTACGTGACGTCTTTAGATATTCAGACGTTGACCTCTACGTGACTTGTTTAGATATTCAGACGTTGACCTCTACGTGACTTGTTTAGATATTCAGACGTTGACCTCTACGTGACGTCTTTAGATATTCAGACGTTGACCTCTACGTGACTTGTTTAGATATTCAGACTTTGACCTCTACGTGACTTCTTTAGATATTCAGACGTTGACCTCTACGTGACTTCTTTAGAGTGTTTGTTGGACTGGATTTGATGCTGGATGTTTCAGAGCCTGTTTGTCTTTGGATGGAGAGACTTGAGTGACCCTGTGAATAATCTGTCTCTCCCTTCTCCACATGAATCCTTAGACAGAGTCAATGGCTGCGGCCCACATGGCCCACTATACCCTACACAGTGCACCGGTCAAAAGTTAGAGCACTATGTAGGGAATAGGGTGCCAGCCCTGGTCTAAAGTGATGCACTATGTAGGGAATAGGGTGCCACCCCTGGTCTAAAGTTATGCACTATGTAGGGAATAGGGTGCCACCCCTGGTCTAAAGTTATGCACTATGTAGGGAATAGGGTGCCACCCCTGGTCTAAAGTTATGCACTATGTAGGGAATAGGGTGCCACCCCTGGTCTAAAGTTATGCACTATGTAGGGAATAGGGTGCCAGCCCTGGTCTAAAGTTATGCACTATGTAGGGAATAGGGTGCCAGCCCTGGTCTAAAGTAATGCACTATGTAGGGAATAGTGCACCACCCCTGGTCTAAAGTAGTGCACTATGTAGGGAATAAGGTGCTATTTGAGAGGCCGACGAATATAATTAAAACCAGGGACCTGATACTTCCTGCTCCTCTGAGAGTGTCCAATTAAAGTGTTCCACAAGTTCCGAATCTGTCTGAATATATTTAGAGGTTAGAGGTCAATCATCACAGTGAGGAAGGACAGCATGTGTCCAGGTTGAACCATCTGCTCAGTACATTCGGTCAAATTAGACCCGTTTCTTCCTCTTTCTTCTCTTCCAGAACATTCATGGTAAACACTACTGGTTCTGAGGAGCTCTGTGTCAATCAAGGTGGTATAGCACATTCCCGAATCTGGAGGTGCTGCCACCGGTTCCCGAATCTGGAGGTGCTGCCACCGGTTCCCGAATCTGGAGATGCTGCCACCGGTATACAGTGTCTTGGGAGTGTAATCAATTAATCTTCCTCGACTCTTCAGTCTGAATCGTCTAGAAGTTTAATTTAGTTATTCCCCTCCTCTTCCTCTCTCATTCAGAACGTACTAGCTAATTAACTGTAAATGACGTGGGACATTTGACTGTTTCTAAAGAAGCCATGGAACCATTCGGGTTTGGAAAGTTGTGAGGAACATTCTCCATTTTTTTTACATTCTCTACAACAAAAGAATGTCCCCAGTAACAGTCCTGACTGAAGATAGTTGAACATCGTTGCTCAGCTCTTTCTCTGAATGTGTTTTGTCTGTAGTGGGAGATACAACGGCGGACGGCAGCCTAACCCAAGCCTCTGAGTCTGAGTCGGCACGACATGCAACTGTACTGTAATCACTTTTAGAGGTTCATTTGCTATAATAAAATTGTTATTTTTTTTAAAACTTTGAGCCACTCTGCCTCGCAAGTCCCCAACTCCCTGTCCAGATGATTAATACTGGATTTGTCCCCGTTTTCCCCCTAAAGGCCTGTTCCTTTGCCCATCATTGCAGAGAGTTTCAACGTGTCCTTTAACAAGCCTGTCTTACCATTCAGATTCTATTACCTTAATCAATGGCATACATTAACCATCATGAAGCGCTACTGCACCGAGAGAGGAGAGAGAGAGAGAGAGAGAGAGAGAGAGAGAGAGAGAGAGAGAGAGAGAGAGAGAGAGAGAGAGAGAGAGAGAGAGAGAGAGAGAGAGAGAGAGAGAGAGAGAGAGAGAGAGAGAGAGAGAGAGAGAGAGAGAGAGAGAGAGAGAGAGAGAGAGAGAGAGAGAGAGAGAGAGAGAGAGCGAGAGAGAGAGAGCGAGATCATAGTACTGTAGTCTCTAACAGGAGATATACTGAGGGGAGATCATAGTACTGTAGTCTCTAACAGGAGATATACTGAGAGAGGGGGAGATCATAGTACTGTAGTCTATAACAGGAGATATACTGAGAGAGGGGGAGATCATAGTACAGTAGTCTATAACAGGAGATATACTGAGAGAGGGGGAGATCGTAGTACTGTAGTCTATAACAGGAGATATACTGAGGGGAGATCATAGTACAGTAGTCTATAACAGGAGATATACTGAGAGAGGGGGAGATCATAGTACAGTAGTCTATAACAGGAGATATACTGAGAGAGGGGGAGATCATAGTACAGTAGTCTATAACAGGAGATATACTGAGGGGAGATCATAGTCCTGTAGTCTATAACAGGAGATATACTGAGAGAGGGGAGATCATAGTACTGTAGTCTATAACAGGAGATATACTGAGAGAGGGAGATCATAGTACTGAAGTCTATAACAGGAGATATACTGAGGGGAGATCGTAGTACTGTAGTCTCTAACAGGAGATATACTGAGGGGAGATCATAGTTTAGCATTTTGTTATCAACTGTGTTTGATCTTCTTTACACAGTGACAGATCAAGATGTTAAAATGGTATTTTTCAGACACATTATTAAACCCTGTAATGTCTGGCAATGATCATCACCCACAACAGCCAGTTGTGATGTACAGTAGTGTCTCTGTCATGGTGTTGAGTGAACAGTCAGCCCTGATTCATAAGGCTTCACAGCCAGCTCCAATGGGTAACTAGAGTACTGCTCTTCACAGCCAGCTCCAATGGGTAACTACAGTACCGCTCTCCACAGCCAGCTCCAATGGGTAACTACAGTACTGCTCTCCACAGCCAGCTCCAATGGGTAACTACAGTACTGCTCTCCACAGCCAGCTCCAATGGGTAACTACAGTACCGCTCTCCACAGCCAGCTCCAATGGGTAACTACAGTACCGCTCTCCACAGCCAGCTCCAATGGGTAACTACAGTACCGCTCTCCACAGCCAGCTCCAATGGGTAGCTACAGTACCGCTCTCCACAGCCAGCTCCAATGGGTAACTACAGTACCGCTCTCCACAGCCAGCTCCAATGGGTAACTACAGTACTGCTCTCCACAGCCAGCTCCAATGGGTAACTACAGTACCGCTCTCCATAGCCAGCTCCAATGGGTAGCTACAGTACCGCTCTCCACAGCCAGCTCCAATGGGTAACTACAGTACCGCTCTCCACAGCCAGCTCCAATGGGTAACTACAGTACTGCTCTCCACAGCCAGCTCCAATGGGTAACTACAGTACCGCTCTCCACAGCCAGCTCCAATGGGTAACTACAGTACCGCTCTCCATAGCCAGCTCCAATGGGTAGCTACAGTACCGCTCTCCACAGCCAGCTCCAATGGGTAACTACAGTACTGCTCTCCACAGCCAGCTCCAATGGGTAACTACAGTACCGCTCTCCACAGCCAGCTCCAATGGGTAACTACAGCGTAGTGCAGCTTACCAAAGCCAACAGCAAACTCTGACTCTCTGGGACCCAGAACTATATATCAGAACCACCTATAGTGAACTATATATCAGAACCACCTATAGTGAACTATATATCAGAACCACCTATAGTGAACTATATATCAGAACCACCTATAGTGAACTATATATCAGAACCACCTATAGTGAACTATATATCAGCCAATCACAGCCATGAACCACCTATAGTGAACTATATATCAGCCAATCACAGCCATGAACCACCTATAGTGAACTATATATCAGCCAATCACAGCCATGAACCACCTATAGTGAACTATATATCAGCCAATCACAGCCATGAACCACCTATAGTGAACTATATATCAGCCAATCACAGCCATGAACCACCTATAGTGAACTATATATCAGCCAATCACAGCCATGAACCACCTATAGTGAACTATATATCAGCCAATCACAGCCATGAACCACCTATAGTGAACTATATATCAGCCAATCACAGCCATGAACCACCTATAGTGAACTATATATCAGCCAATCACAGCCATGAACCACCTATAGTGAACTATATATCAGCCAATCGCAGCCATGAACCACTTATAGTGAACTATATATCAGCCAATCACAGCCATGAACCACCTATAGTGAACTATATATATCAGCCAATCGCAGCCATGAACCACTTATAGTGAACTAAATATCAGCCAATCACAGCCATGAACCACCTATAGTGAACTATATATATCAGCCAATCGCAGCCATGAACCACCTACAGTGAACTATATATCAGCCATTCACAGCCATGAACCACCTATAGTGAACTATATATCAGCCAATCACAGCCATGAACCACCTATAGTGAACTATATATCAGCCAATCACAGCCGTGAACCACCTATAGTGAACTATATATCAGCCAATCACAGCCATGAACCACCTATAGTGAACTATATATCAGCCAATCACAGCCATGAACCACCTATAGTGAACAATATATATCAGCCAATCACAGCCATGAACCACCTATAGTGAACTATATATCAGCCAATCAGAGCCATGAACCACCTATAGTGAGGTAGTCTGTCCTCATGTGTGTCTCCCAAATGGTACCCTAGTCTCTATAGTGCACAGCTATTTCATCAGAGCTTTATGGATGCTGGTGAAATGTAGTGCACTAAATAGGGAATAGGGTGCCCGTTGAGATGCATGCCTGGTCTACATACTACCACAGTCTCATAGGAGCCATTGTCCGACCGGGATCCCCTGCATGCCGTAAGACTGTACAAGCCAGCTGAACTAAAGCCTGAGAATTTACTTGGGAAGCTAATGCAAGTCTTCAGGTACTCAGGCAATGCGTTGTCGTGGTAACGCGTTGTCGTGGTAATGCGTTGTCGTGGTCAAATTAAGCGAATAGGGGAAAACAGAATGTGGAAGAGAGTTTTACATCGCTGCATTTTTGGCATACTGAGGCGTTAAACTAGATGTTCTTCGTCTCTCTCTTCTTCTTCGTCTCGCTCTTCTTCTTCATCTCTCTCTTCTTCTTCGTCTCTCTCTTCTTCTTCGTCTCTCTCTTCGTCTTCGTCTCTCTCTTCTTCTTCGTCTCTCTCTTCTTCTTCGTCTCTCTCTTTGTCTTCGTCTCTCTCTTCTTCTTCGTCTCTCTATTCTTCTTTGTCTCTCTCTTCTTCTTCGTCTCTCTCTTCTTCTTCGTCTCTCTCTTCTTCTTCGTCTCTCTCTTCTTCTTCGTCTCTCTCTTCTTCTTCGTCTCTCTCTTCGTCTTCGTCTCTCTCTTCTTCTTTGTCTCTCTATTCTTCTTTGTCTCTCTCTTCTTCTTCGTCTCTCTCTTCTTCTTCGTCTCTCTCTTCTTCTTTGTCTCTCTCTTCTTCTTCGTCTCTCTCTTCTTCTTCGTCTCTCTCTTCTTCTTCGTCTCTCTCTTCTTCTTCGTTTCTCTCTTCTTCTTCGTCTCTCTCTTCTTCTTCGTCTCTCTCTTCTTCTTCGTCTCTCTCCTCTTCGTCTCGCTCTTCTTCTTCGTCTCGCTCTTCTTCTTCGTCTCTCTCTTCTTCTTCGTCTCTCTCTTCTTCTTCGTCTCGCTCTTCTTCTTCGTCTCTCTCTTCTTCTTCGTCTCTCTCTTCTTCTTCGTCTCTCTCTTTTTCTTCGTCTCTGTCTTCTCCCAGCAACTGTACAAAGTTACCAGACACTCCAGAGGGGGTTTTGATAAATCAAATCAATGTTTATTCGTCACATGCTTGATAAACAACAGGTGAAGACAGTGAAATGCTTCCTTACGGGCCCTTTCCCAACGACGCAGAGAGAATAGAGAAACAATAGATGTATGCTGGGTGTGAGTTATCATCCTCTCACAGGCCTTGTAGTTGCTCTGTCTTATCATTTTACCGGCAGTCCTCGCCCCCCCTTTACTCCTCCCTCCCTCTCTCCTTCCTTCCCTCCCTCCCTCCCCTCACCCCCCCCCCCCGACTCCTCCCACGTTTTCAGCTCATCTCAAATTTGACGACAACAGAACAAAAAAACACAGCTTCTTCTAGCAGAAAGAAAAGAGAAAATAGAGTGCGCTTCTCCTCCCTCTCTCCTTCCCTCCTCCCTATCTCCTTCCCTCCTCTCCCTCCCCTCCCTCCTCCCTCCATCCCCTCCATCCCCTCATCCCTCCTCTCCCTCCCTCCTTCCCTCCTCCCTCTCTCCTTCCCTCCCTCCCCTCATCCCTCCTCTCCCTCCTCCCTCTCTCCTTCCCTCCCTCCCCTCATCCCTCCTCTCCCTCCTCCCTCTCTCCTTCCCTCCCTATCCCTCATCCCTCCTCTCCCTCCCTCCCTCCTCCCTCCCTCTCTCCTTCCCTCCCTCCCTCCCCTCATCCCTCCTCTCCCTCCCCACCCTCCATCCCTCCCTCCTCCCTCCCTCTCTCCTTCCCTCCCTCTCCTCATCCCTCCTCTCCCTCCCCTCTCTCCATCCCCTCCCTCCATCCCTCCCCCCTGCCTCCCTCTCTCCTCCCCCTCCCTACCTCTCTCCTTCCCTCCCTCCCCTCATCCCTACCTCTCTCCTTCCCTCCCTCCCCTCATCCCTCCCTCTCTCCTTCCTTCCCTCCCCTCAACCCTCCTCTCCCTTCCCTCCCTCCCTCCATCCCCTCCCTCCCTCCCCCTCCCCCCTCTCTCCTTCCCTCCCTCCCCTCATCCCTCCCCTCCCTCCCTCCCCTCATCCCTCCCCTCCCTCCCTCCCTCCCTCCATCCCCTCCTTCCATCCCTCTCCCCTCCCTCCCTCTCTCCAACCCACCCTCCCCTCATCCCTCCCTCTCTCCTTCCCTCCCTCCATCCCCTCCCTCCCTCCCCTCCCTCCCTCCCTCCCTCTCTCTGTTCCTAATTCCATCTGTATTGCTGCAGTGTGTTTGACAAGTGAGCCATGCGTGTGACTTTAAGAAGACACAGAGAGAGGCATGACTCAGACAGACTCCTTTCCTCCCCAACTTGACCCTTGTCACACAATTAGCCGCCTGCCTTTCAGATAGCTAGAACAGAGGTGAACTCTGAGAGGCCAGGCTGTATCCTGACTACATCCTCCCAAATGGAACCCTATTCCCTATATAGTGCACTAGCCCTATGGACCCTGGTCAAAAGGAGTGCACTATATGGGGAACTGGGTTGCATTTGGGACGCAGGTCCAAGTCACTAAAGGAGGACGAAGTGGGCGGAGGGTGGTTGGGCGACACGCCTCTCATGCCTCCAGGGCAGCTCTCTTGACCAGTGGAATTGGTAGCTGTCTCTAAACATCTCAGTCTCACTGTGCTCTCTAATGGCAGACCCAGATTGGACCAACGGGAACAACAGCTGCTGCTGCTATACGAGGAAGGACAGAGAGACGAGGAGAATATAGACCATCACTCTGAGAGCAAAGAACAGAGAGATGAGGAGAATATAGACCATCACTCTAAGAGATGAGGACAGAGAGATGAGGAGAATATAGACCATCACTCTAAGAGATGAGGACAGAGAGATGAGGAGAATATAGACCATCACTCTGAGAGCAAAGGACAGAGAGATGAGGAGAATATAGACCATCACTCTGAGAGCAAAGGACAGAGAGATGAGGAGAATATAGACCATCACTCTGAGAGCAAAGGACAGAGACATGAGGAGAATATAGACCATCACTCTAAGAGCAAAGGACAGAGAGATGAGGAGAATATAGACCATCACTCTAAGAGATAAGGACAGAGAGATGAGGAGAATATAGACCATCACTCTGAGAGATAAGGACAGAGAGATGAGGAGAATATAGACCATCACTCTGAGAGCAAAGGACAGAGAGATGAGGAGTATAGACCATCACTCTGAGAGCAAAGGACAGAGAGATGAGGAGAATATAGACCATCACTCTAAGAGATGAGGACAGAGAGATGAGGAGAATATAGACCATCACTCTAAGAGCAAAGGACAGAGAGACGAGGGGAGAAAAATACCTTGTCTGTGTCCTAAATGGCACCATATTCCCTATGTAGTGCACTACTTTTGTCCAGAGCCCATAATGCTATATATAGGGAATTGGGTGGTATTTGGGACATAGTTCTTGTCTGTAAGATATATGAGGAGGGAAATAGGGCATCTCTTTATTGGAGCCAAAGGGTTTAGTTGGTGTTTAGAGACAGAGAGAGACAGATAGAGGTGTTATCATGGTCTCAGACCTATAGAAGTACAGTAACAGATAGAGGTGTTACCATGGTCTCAGACCTATAGAAGTACAGTAACAGATAGAGGTGTTACCATGGTCTCAGACCTATAGAAGTACTGTAACAGATAGAGGTGTTACCATGGTCTCAGACCTATAGAAGTACTGTATCAGAGGTGTTACCATGGCCTCAGACCTATAGAAGTACAGTAAAAGATGGAGGTGTTACCATGGTCTCAGACCTATAGAGGTACTGTAACAGATAGAGGTGTTACCATGGCCTCAGACCTATAGAAGTACAGTAACAGATGGAGGTGTTACCATGGTCTCAGACCTATAGAAGTACTGTATCATAGGTGTTACCATGGCCTCAGACCTATAGAAGTACAGTACCAGATAGAGGTGTTACCATGGCCTCAGACCTATAGAGGTACAGTAACAGGTGGAGGTGTTACCATGGTCTCAGACCTATAGAAGTACTGTAACAGATAGAGGTGTTACCATGGCCTCAGACCTATAGAAGTACTGTATCAGATAGAGGTGTTACCATGGCCTCAGACCTATAGAAGTACAGTAACAGATGGAGGTGTTACCATGGTCTCAGACCTATAGAAGTACTGTATCAGAGGTGTTACCATGGCCTCAGACCTATAGAAGTACAGTAACAGATAGAGGTGTTACCATGGTCTCAGACCTATAGAGGTACTGTAACAGATAGAGGTGTTACCATGGCCTCAGACCTATAGAAGTACAGTAACAGATGGAGGTGTTACCATGGTCTCAGACCTATAGAAGTACTGTATCATAGGTGTTACCATGGCCTCAGACCTATAGAAGTACTGTAACAGATAGAGGTGTTACCATGGCCTCAGACCTATAGAAGTACAGTAACAGATGGAGGTGTTACCATGGTCTCAGACCTATAGAAGTACTGTATCATAGGTGTTACCATGGCCTCAGACCTATAGAAGTACAGTACCAGATAGAGGTGTTACCATGGCCTCAGACCTATAGAGGTACAGTAACAGGTGGAGGTGTTACCATGGTCTCAGACCTATAGAAGTACTGTAACAGATAGAGGTGTTACCATGGCCTCAGACCTATAGAAGTACTGTATAAGATAGAGGTGTTACCATGGCCTCAGACCTATAGAAGTACAGTAACAGATGGAGGTGTTACCATGGTCTCAGACCTATAGAAGTACTGTATCAGAGGTGTTACCATGGCCTCAGACCTATAGAAGTACAGTAACAGATAGAGGTGTTACCATGGTCTCAGACCTATAGAGGTACTGTAACAGATAGAGGTGTTACCATGGCCTCAGACCTATAGAAGTACAGTAACAGATGGAGGTGTTACCATGGTCTCAGACCTATAGAAGTACTGTATCATAGGTGTTACCATGGCCTCAGACCTATAGAAGTACAGTACCAGATAGAGGTGTTACCATGGTCTCAGACCTATAGAAGTACAGTAACAGATGGAGGTGTTACCATGGTCTCAGACCTATAGAAGTACTGTAACAGATAGAGGTGTTACCATGGCCTCAGACCTATAGAAGTACTGTATCAGATAGAGGTGTTACCATGGCCTCAGACCTATAGAAGTACAGTAACAAATGGAGGTGTTACCATGGTCTCAGACCTATATAAGTACTGTATCAGAGGTGTTACCATGGCCTCAGACCTATAGAAGTACAGTAACAGATAGAGGTGTTACCATGGTCTCAGACCTATAGAAGTACTGTATCAGAGGTGTTACCATGGTCTCAGACCTATAGAAGTACAGTAACAGATATAGGTGTTACCATGGTCTCAGACCTATAGAAGTACTGTATCAGATAGAGGTGTTACCATGGTCTCAGACCTATAGAAGTACTGTAACAGATATAGGTGTTACCATGGCCTCAGACATATAGAAGTACTGTATCAGAGATGTTACCATGGCGTCAGACCTATAGAAGTACAGTAACAGATAGAGGTGTTACCATGGCCTCGGACCTATAGAAGTACAGTAACAGATGGAGGTGTTACCATGGTCTCAGACCTATAGAAGTACTGTAACAGATAGAGGTGTTACCATGGTCTCAGACCTATTGAAGTACTGTATCAGAGGTGTTACCATGGTCTCAGACCTATAGAAGTACAGTAACAGATGGAGGTGTTACCATGGTCTCAGACCTATAGAAGTACTGTAACAGATAGAGGTGTTACCATGGCCTCAGACCTATAGAAGTACAGTAACAGATCGACGTGTTACCATGGTCTCAGACCTATAGAAGTACAGTAACAGAAGTAGGTGTTACAATGGTCTCAGACCTATAGAAGTACTGTAACAGATAGAGGTGTTACCATGGTCTCAGACCTATAGAAGTACAGTAACAGATAGAGGTTTTACCATGGTCTCAGACCTATAGAAGTACAGTAACAGATGGAGGTGTTACCATGGTCTCAGACCTATAGAAGTACAGTAACAGATAGAGGTGTTACCATGGCCTCGGACCTATAGAAGTACAGTAACAGATGGAGGTGTTACCATGGTCTCAGACCTATAGAAGTACTGTAACAGATAGAGGTGTTACCATGGTCTCAGACCTATAGAAGTACAGTAACAGATAGAGGTGTTACCTTGGCCTCAAACCTATAGAAGTATTGTAACAGATAGAGGTGTTACCATGGTCTCAGACCAATAGAAGTACAGTAACAGATAGAGGTGTTACCATGGCCTCAGACCTATAGAAGTACTGTATCAGATAGAGGTGTTACCATGGTCTCAGACCTATAGAAGTACAGTAACAGATAGAGGTGTTACCATGGTCTCAGACTTATAGAAGTACTGTATCAGAGGTGTACCATGGTCTCAGACCTATAGAAGTACAGTAACAGATAGAGGTGTTACCATGGTCTCAGACCTATAGAAGTACTCTATCAGATAGAGGTGATACCATGGCCTCAGACCTATAGAAGTACAGTAACATATAGAGGTGTTACCATGGTCTCAGACCTATAGAAGTACAGTAACAGATAGAGGTGTTACCATGGTCTCAGACCTATAGAAGTACAGTAACAGATGGAGGTGTTACCATGGTCTCAGACCTATAGAAGTACAGTAACATATAGAGGTGTTACCATGGTCTCAGACCTATAGAAGTACAGTAACAGATAGAGGTGTTACCATGGTCTCAGACCTATAGAAGTACAGTAACAGATAGAGGTGTTACCATGGTCTCAGACCTATAGAAGTACAGTAACAGATAGAGGTGTTACCATGGTCTCAGACCTATAGAAGTACTGTATCAGATAGAGGTGTTACCATGGTCTCAGACCTATAGAAGTACAGTAACAGATAGAGGTTGATGAGTAGTTATAGGGTGTTGTGCTGGGAGCGTAGCTGGAAGGACTCTTCCCATCAACAATAATGAAAAATACAGGCGCACAGGAAGTTCACGCGTGCCTGGACACACACACACACACACACACACACACACACACACACACACACACACACACACACACACACACACACACACACACACACACTAGCAGCTATCATTCAGCTATAGCAGAATGACAGTCAAACCCGGCTATAGCAGAATGACAGTCAACCCAGCTATAACAGAATGACAGTCAAACCCAGCTATAGCAGAATGACAGTCAAACCCAGCTATAGCAGAATGACAGTCAAACCCAGCTATAGCAGAATGACAGTCAAACCCGGCTATAGCAGAATGACAGTCAAACCCAGCTATAGCAGAATGACAGTCAACCCAGCTATATCAGAATGACAGTCAAACCCAGCTATAGCAGAATGACAGTCAAACCCAGCTATAGCAGAATGACAATCAAAATCAGCTATAGCAGAATGACAGTCAACCCCAGCTATAGCAGAATGACAGTCAACCCCAGCTATAGCAGAATGACAGTCAAAATCAGCTATAGCAGAATGACATTTAACCCCAGCTATAGCAGAATGACAGTCAACCCCAGCTATAACAGAATGACAGTCAAACCCAGCTACAGCAGAATGACAGTCAACCCAGCTATAGCAGAATGACAGTCAACCCCGGCTATATTAGAATGACAGTCAACCCAGCTATATCAGAATGACAGTCAACCCCAGCTATAGCAGAATGACAGTCAACCCCAGCTATAGCAGAATGACAGTCAACCCCAGCTATATCAGAATGACAGTCAAACCCAGCTATAGCAGAATGACAGTCGAACCCAGCTACAGCAGAATGACAGTCAAACCCGGCTATAGCAGAATGACAGTCAAACCCAGCTATAGCAGAATGACAGTCAACCCCAGCTATAGCAGAATGACAGTCAACCCCAGCTATAGCAGAATGACAGTCAACCCCAGCTATAGCAGAATGACAGTCAACCCCAGCTATATCAGAATGACAGTCAAACCCAGCTATAGCAGAATGACAGTCAAACCCAGCTACAGCAGAATGACAGTCAAACCCGGCTATAGCAGAATGACAGTCAAACCCAGCTATAGCAGAATGACAGTCAACCCCGGCTATAGCAGAATGACAGTCAAACCCGGCTATATCAGAATGACAGTCAACCCAGCTATAGCAGAATGACAGTCAACCCCGGCTATTGCAGAATGACAGTCAACCCAGCTATAGCAGAATGACAGTCAACCCCGGCTATAGCAGAATGACAGTCAAACCCGGCTATAGCAGAATGACAGTCAACCCCGGCTATAGCAGAATGACAGTCAAACCCGGCTATAGCAGAATGACAGTCAAACCCAGCTATAGCAGAATGACAGTCAAACCCGGCTATAACAGAATGACAGTCAAACCCGGCTATAGCAGAATGACAGTCAAACCCAGCTATAGCAGAATGACAGTCAACCCCGGCTATAGCAGAATGACAGTCAAACCCAGCTATAGCAGAATGACAGTCAAACCCAGCTATAACAGAATGACAGTCAAACCCGGCTATAGCAGAATGACAGTCAAACCCAGCTATAGCAGAATGACAATCAACCTCAGCTATATCAGAATGACAGTCAACCCCAGCTATAGCAGAATGACAGTCAACCCCAGCTATAGCAGAATGACAGTCAACCCCAGCTATATCAGAATGACAGTCAAACCCAGCTATAGCAGAATGACAGTCGAACCCAGCTACAGCAGAATGACAGTCAAACCCGGCTATAGCAGAATGACAGTCAAACCCAGCTATAGCAGAATGACAGTCAACCCCAGCTATAGCAGAATGACAGTCAACCCCAGCTATAGCAGAATGACAGTCAACCCCAGCTATAGCAGAATGACAGTCAACCCCAGCTATATCAGAATGACAGTCAAACCCAGCTATAGCAGAATGACAGTCAAACCCAGCTACAGCAGAATGACAGTCAAACCCGGCTATAGCAGAATGACAGTCAAACCCAGCTATAGCAGAATGACAGTCAACCCCAGCTATAGCAGAATGACAGTCAACCCCAGCTATAGCAGAATGACAGTCAAACCCAGCTATAGCAGAATGACAGTCAACCCAGCTATAGCAGAATGACAGTCAACCCCAGCTATAGCAGAATGACAGTCAAACCCAGCTATAGCAGAATGACAGTCAACCCAGCTATATCAGAATGACAGTAAACCCAGCTATAACAGAATGACAGTCAAACCCAGCTATAACAGAATGACAGTCAACCCCAGCTATAGCAGAATGACAGTCAAACCCAGCTATATCAGAATGACAGTCAAACCCAGCTATAGCAGAATGACAGTCAAACCCGGCTATAGCAGAATGACAGTCAAACCCAGCTATAGCAGAATGACAGTCAAACCCGGCTATAACAGAATGACAGTCAACCCAGCTATAGCAGAATGACAGTCAAACCCAGCTATAGCAGAATGACAGTCAAACCCGGCTATAGCAGAATGACAGTTAAACCCAGCTATAGCAGAATGACAGTCAACCCCAGCTATAGCAGAATGACAGTCAACCCGGCTATAGCAGAATGACAGTCAAATCCGGATATTTTTTTTTTTACTTCCTTCAGTCGATGCCAATGACATTAATTATTCTTTGAGACAGTTGTTTCTTCTGCTGATCTCCTTCTCATTAGGAATTAACTATCATTAGGAACACATTTGTTTTTTTTGTGTCCCAAATGGCACCCTATTGCCTATACAGTGCACTACTTTAGAACAAGGACCCTATAGGAATAGGGTGCGTTTGGGAAGCAGCCATGCTGGCTAGCTTTGTATTACTGTCAACACTGATGTCTCTTCATCCCACCGTCCTGCTATATTCTGTTCTGTTGTATTCAGTATTATATTCTGTTCTGTTGTATTCAGTATTCTGTTGAGTTGTATTCAGTATTATATTCTGTTGAGTTGTATTCAGTATTCTGTTGAGTTGTATTCAGTATTCTGTTCTGTTGAGTTGTATTCAGTATTCTATTCTGTTGAGTTGTATTCAGTATTCTATTCTGTTGAGTTGTATTCAGACCTCTATTCTGTTGAGTTGTATTCAGTATTCTATTCTGTTGAGTTGTATTCAGACCTCTATTCTGTTGAGTTGTATTCAGTATTCTATTCTGTTGAGTTCTATTCAGTATTCTATTCTGTTGAGTTGTATTCAGTATTCTATTCTGTTGAGTTGTATTCAGTATTCTATTCTGTTGAGTTGTATTCAGTATTCTATTCTGTTGAGTTGTATTCAGACCTCTATTCTGTTGAGTTGTATTCAGTATTCTATTCTGTTGAGTTCTATTCAGTATTCTATTCTGTTGAGTTGTATTCAGTATTCTATTCTGTTGAGTTGTATTCAGTATTCTATTCTGTTGAGTTGTATTCAGTATTCTATTCTGTTGAGTTGTATTCAGACCTCTATTCTGTTGAGTTCTATTCAGTATTCTATTCTGTTGAGTTCTATTCAGTATTCTATTCTGTTGAGTTGTATTCAGTATTCTATTCTGTTGAGTTGTATTCAGTATTCTATTCTGTTGAGTTGTATTCAGTACTGTATTCTGTTGTATTCAGTATTCTATTCTGTTGAGTTGTATTCAGTATTCTATTCTGTTGAGTTGTATTCAGTATTCTATTCTGTTGAGTTGTATTCAGTATTATATTCTGTGCTGTTGTATTCAGTACTATATTCTGTTGAGTTGTATTCAGTACTGTATTCTATTCCTCCCTGACCTTATGTAACAGTGTAGCTTCCGTCCCTCTCCTCCCCTCGAACCAGGGACCCTCTGCACACATCAACCACAGTCACTCACGAAGCATCGTTACCCATCGCGCCACAAAAGCCGCGGCCCTTGCAGAGCAAGGGGAACAACTACTTTTAGGTCTCAGAGCGAGTGACGTCACCGATTGAAATACTATTAGCGTGCGCCACCGCTAACTAGCTAGCCGTTTCACATCGGCCACACTTACACAAAGTTACACAAAGCAAGATTGTATCCTGTATTAAGCATTATCTAGCACATTGAATTACACCAAAAATAAATTCAATTATCTGAAAGATATACCATCTGCCATAAAAATACAAGTTTGATTTAAACAAATGTTAAATAAAGTTTAACATCCAGACATGTCACATGGTTGCACAAAACACTGGGCCCTAATCATCGTACCATCTCTATTCTAGTTGTCCTATTTGCTGCAGTGGGCTCTAAATCATGGTACCAACCCTGTTCTAGTTGTCCTATTTGCTGCAGTGGTCTCTAAATTATAGTACCATCTCTGTTCTAGTTGTCCTATTTGCTGCAGTGGGCTCTAAATCATGGTACCAACCCTGTTCTAGTTGTCATATTTGCTGCAGTGGGCTCTTAATCATGGTACCATCTCTGTTCTAGTTGTCCTATTTGCTGCAGTGGGCTCTAAATCATAGTACCATCTATGTTCTAGTTGTCCTATTTGCTGCAGTGGGCTCTAAATCAAGGTACCATCTCTATTCTAGTTGTCCTATTTGCTGCAGTGGGCTCTAAATCATGGTACCATCTCTGTTCTAGTTGTCCTATTTGCTGCAGTGGGCTCTAAATCATGGTACCATCTCTATTCTAGTTGTCCTATTTGCTGCAGTGGGCTCTAAATCATAGTACCATCTCTATTCTAGTTGTCCTATTTGCTGCAGTGGGCTCTAAATCATAGTACCATCCCTGTTCTAGTTGTCCTATTTGCTGCAGTGGGCTCTAAATCATAGTACCATCTCTATTCTAGTTGTCCTATTTGCTGCAGTGGGTTCTAAATCATAGTACCATCTCTATTCTAGTTGTCCTATTTGCTGCAGTGGGCTCTAAATTATAGTACCATCTCTGTCTATTTGCTGCAGTGCTTAACAATAACAACAATGGATGCTAACCCAGATACGTTTATAAATCTAGCTAATTATGAATCAAGTTGTCAAGCGAAATGTCCCCAAAATAATAAACCCAGAGCTGTTGTATTACCTCAGTGGTCCTCTGTCCTTTTACAGGCAAAATAACTAAAGATATTTCTGTGCTTTCACTCTCAATGGATGTGACACCCCCCCGAGCTAATTGGATTTAAAGACAAGCTCATTTACCAGAGTTGTGTCATTACTGTTCTAGCTCGTTAGCGTAGCTGGCTAAGGCTTCACACACGCACACACACACACTCACACTCACACACACACACACACACACACACACACACACACACACACACACACACACACACACACACACACACACACACACACACACACACACACACACACACACACACACACACACACACACACACACACACACACACACACACACACACACACAGAGAGAGAGAGAGAGACTGGGACCACTGATTGATAGCAATAGGCTGTTAAACTCATCCTGGAATGGGGTTCTAAACATCCCTGTGTGATGCATATTCACTGACTGGTTACAGATAGGGCAGTATGACTGCTGACAGCTGACTGGTTACAGATAGGGCAGTATGACTGCTGACAGCTGACTGGTTACAGATAGGGCAGTATGACTGCTGACAGCTGACTGGTTACAGATAGGGCAGTATGACTGCTGACAGCTGACTGGTTACAGATAGGGTAGTATGACTGCTGACAGCTGACTGGTTACAGATAGGGCAGTATGACTGCTGACAGCTGACTAATTACAGATAGGGCAGTATGACTGCTGACAGCTGACTGGTTACAGATAGGGCAGTATGACTGCTGACAGCTGACTGGTTACAGATAGGGCAGTATGACTGCTGACAGCTGACTGGTTACAGATAGGGCAGTATGACTGCTGACAGCTGACTGGTTACAGATAGGGCAGTATGACTGCTGACAGCGGACTGGTTACAGATAGGGCAGTATGACTGCTGACAGCTGACTGGTTACAGATAGGGCAGTATGACTGCTGACAGCTGACTGGTTACAGATAGGGCAGTATGACTGCTGACAGCTGACTGGTTACAGATAGGGCAGTATGACTGCTGACAGCTGACTGGTTACAGATAGGGCAGTATGACTGCTGACAGCTGACTGGTTACAGATAGGGTAGTATGACTGCTGACAGCTGACTGGTTACAGATAGGGCAGTATGACTGCTGACAGCTGACTGGTTACAGATAGGGCAGTATGACTGCTGACAGCTGACTGGTTACAGATAGGGCAGTATGACTGCTGACAGCTGACTGGTTACAGATAGGGCAGTATGACTGCTGACAGCTGACTGGTTACAGATAGGGCAGTATGACTGCTGACAGCTGACTGGTTACAGATAGGGTAGTATGACTGCTGACAGCTGACTGGTTACAGATAGGGTAGTATGACTGCTGACAGCTGACTGGTTACAGATAGGGCAGTATGACTGCTGACAGCTGACTGGTTACAGATAGGGCAGTATGACTGCTGACAGCTGACTGGTTACAGATAGGGCAGTATGACTGCTGACAGCTGACTGGTTACAGATAGGGCAGTATGACTGCTGACAGCTGACTGGTTACAGATAGGGCAGTATGACTGCTGACAGCTGACTGGTTACAGATAGGGCAGTATGACTGCTGACAGCTGACTGGTTACAGATAGGGCAGTATGACTGCTGACAGCTGACTGGTTACAGATAGGGCAGTATGACTGCTGACAGCTGACTGGTTACAGATAGGGGAGTATGACTGCTGACAGCTGACTGGTTACAGATAGGGCAGTATGACTGCTGACAGCTGACTGGTTACAGATAGGGCAGTATGACTGCTGACAGCTGACTGGTTACAGATAGGGCAGTATGACTGCTGACAGCGGACTGGTTACAGATAGGGCAGTATGACTGCTGACAGCGGACTGGTTACAGATAGGGCAGTATGACTGCTGACAGCTGACTGGTTACAGATTGGGCAGTATGACTGCTGACAGCTGACTGGTTACAGATAGGGCAGTATGACTGCTGACAGCTGACTGGTT
The DNA here is from genome assembly GCF_029448725.1 of Salvelinus fontinalis. NCBI lineage: Eukaryota > Metazoa > Chordata > Actinopteri > Salmoniformes > Salmonidae > Salvelinus > Salvelinus fontinalis. The sequence continues at coordinate 3,230,300 of NC_074693.1, forward strand.
ACAGATAGGGCAGTATGACTGCTGACAGCTTACTGGTTACAGATAGGGCAGTATGACTGCTGACAGCTGACTGGTTACAGATAGGGCAGTATGACTGCTGACAGCTGACTGGTTACAGATAGGGCAGTATGACTGCTGACAGCTGACTGGTTACAGATAGGGCAGTATGACTGCTGACAGCTGACTGGTTACAGATAGGGCAGTATGACTGCTGACAGCTCTTACCAAAAGCAGAGTCCGTCCTAGAGACATTACTGACACTCAGGTTGTGCCCTATTTACTCATTAAACTCCCTGTTAAAAGAGGTTTGTTGTCTGTTGTCCTTTAAAGTCTTCAATCGTGTGCCGAGTGCGTTTGTCTCCCGAGTGAGTTTTTAAGACTTAGTTATTGGTTTCCCGGGGTTACTGTGATCCTTCCGTTACCGTTTCTCAGTAAAGTATTACGTTTATCCTTAACCACTGATTCCTCGTCCGGTCTCTTCTCTGCACCTGGAACTTCACCATGTCACAGATAATCCCTTCGTCCTCCATCTCCTGGGTCACAGTATGCAGGCCAGCCGATGTGGACACGCTGCCCTACAGGAGACTGAACCGTCTCTTTAATGTCCCCTGTATCTAACAGGGCTCCACCATCCCTTTAATATTCCTGCATCAGCAGGGGCTAGACAGTTCCTTTTAATGTCCCCACATCTACAGGGCCTTGCATTTTAATATCTCAATATCTAGAAGCCGAGCCTTATCCCTTTAATTTCCTCAGTAACACTCCTAGTGATTGGACCAGTAACCGAAAGGTTGCAAGATCGAATCCCTGAGCTGACAAGGTAAAAAATCTGTCGTTCTGCCCCTGAACAAGGCAGTTAACCCACTGTTCCTAGACCATCACTGAAAATAAGAATTTGTTCTTAACTGACTTGCCTAGTTAAATAAAAATGATAGCTCTGTTCTTGTCTATGCTGGGTTGGATATTTGTCATGTATTGGCTTTAGTAATATATTGTATTGCTTTTCAACATGTCTGGCTGGCTGGCTGGCTGGTTGGCTGGCTGACAGGCTGACTGTCGGACTGACTAGCTGGCTGACTGACTTCCTCTTTGGCTAACTGACTGCCTGACTGACTTGCTGGCTGACTGACTTGCTGGCTGGCTGACTGGCTGATTGACTGGCTGAATGACTAGCTGACTGACTGACTGTCTAACTGGTTGACTGACTGACCAACTAGCTGGCTGCAGCAGAGGGCTGACTGGTTGGCTGACAGGCTGACTGAATGGCTGGCTGGTTGACTGACTGACCAATTGGCTGGCTGCAGAAGATGGCTGACTGGCTGACTGCAATACAGAGCATTCAGTTGTGCCCCAATCTCCTTCCGTCTTTATCTATCTTTGTCTATTTCTCTCTCTCCCTCTCTCTTTCTGTATTTCTCTCTCTCTCCCTCTCTCCCTCTTTCCCTCTCTCTCTGTATTTCTCTCTCTCTCTCTCTCTCTCTCCCTCTCTCCCAATCTCTCTCTCTCCCTCTCTCCCCATCTCTCTCTCGCTCTCTCTCTCTCTCTACCTCTCTCTCTCTCTGTATTTCTCTCTCTCTATATATATATACAGTATATATTTACTTACATCTTTCTCTCTCTCTCTCTCTCTCTCTCTCCATCTCTCTCTCTCTCTCTCTCTCTCTCTCTCTCTCTCTCTCTCTCTCTCTCATCTCTCTCCATGTCCCTCTGCTGTACTTTACAAAGAGCGGTACAGTTTGTAGGAGGGAAAATATGAAAGTTATATTTTTTGATGGATAGAAGGAACAGAAGTTGTTCACACTAGCAGCCCACACACAGACACACCGACATGCTCACACAGACACACAGTCATACTCACACAACTTGTTATTCGCTACAAGGAGCATTTGGTAGCACAGCGGTATCTGCTTGGGATCGAGGGTTTGGGGGGGGTAGGGCCGGCACAAATAAAATAAATAAATAAAATAATAAAATAAAATAAAATGACCGTCATATCGTTAAAGAATATCTGGGGAAGGCACAGCGTACCGAAGACAGATTTGTGCCGTTGAGTCCCTTTCTGCTATAACAAGTGTATCACTTGTGTCAAGCTTTTACAAGTGTGTTGCATTATGGGGATTACCTGTATACATGCCAACTGCATGAACTTTAATCATGTGACCTAAGGTCATGACGTTTTGACAGCAGTTGGGACTACAAGTTCCTGCGGTTGCTCTTCACCAACAACAACTTTATCTTGCAGCCGTTGCCTGTATATATTTGAGAGGCTCTGGCGTCAACCAATCATTAGGGGGCTTTTGTTTTTGACCCACGTTTTGACCCACGCGAACTTGATCTATATACATGACTGAAACAGGGACCAACTTGATCTATATACATGACTGAAACAGGAACCAACTTGATCTATATACATGACTGAAACAGGAACCAACTTGATCTATATACATGACTGAAACAGGAACCAACTTGATCTATATACATGACTGAAACAGGAACCAACTTGATCTATATACATGACTGAAACAGGAACCAACTTGATCTATATACATGACTGAAACAGGAACCAACTTGATCTATATACATGACTGAAACAGGAACCAACTTGATCTATATACATGACTGAAAGAGGAACCAACTTGATCTATATACATGACTGAAAGAGGAACCAACTTGATCTATATACATGACTGAAACAGGAACCAACTTGATCTATATACATGACTGAAAGAGGAACCAACTTGATCTATATACATGACTGAAACAGGAACCAACTTGATCTATATACTTGACTGAAAGAGGAACCAACTTGATCTATATACATGACTGAAAGAGGAACCAACTTGATCTATATACATGACTGAAAGAGGAACCAACTTGATCTATATACATGACTGAAAGAGGAACCAACTTGATCTATATACATGACTGAAACAGGAACCAACTTGATCTATATACATGACTGAAACAGGAACCAACTTGATCTATATACATGACTGAAACAGGAACCAACTTGATCTATATACATGACTGAAACAGGAACCAACTTGATCTATATACATGACTGAAACAGGAACCAACTTGATCTATATACATGACTGAAACAGAAACCAACTTGATCTATATACATGACTGAAACAGGAACCAACTTGATCTATATACATGACTGAAACAGGAACCAACTTGATCTATATACATGACTGAAACAGGAACCAACTTGATCTATATACATGACTGAAACAGGAACCAACTTGATCTATATACATGACTGAAAGAGGAACCAACTTGATCTATATACATGACTGAAAGAGGAACCAACTTGATCTATATACATGACTGAAACAGGAACCAACTTGATCTATATACATGACTGAAACAGGAACCAACTTGATCTATATACATGACTGAAAGAGGAACCAACTTGATCTATATACATGACTGAAACAGGAACCAACTTGATCTATATACATGACTGAAAGAGGAACCAACTTGATCTATATACATGACTGAAACAGGAACCAACTTGATCTATATACATGACTGAAACAGGAACCAACTTGATCTATATACATGACTGAAACAGGAACCAACTTGATCTATATACATGACTGAAACAGGAACCAACTTGATCTATATACATGACTGAAACAGGAACCAACTTGATCTATATACATGACTGAAACAGGAACCAACTTGATCTATATACATGACTGAAACAGGAACCAACTTGATCTATATACATGACTGAAACAGGAACCAACTTGATCTATATACATGACTGAAACAGGAACCAACTTGATCTATATACATGACTGAAAGAGGAACCAACTTGATCTATATACATGACTGAAACAGGAACCAACTTGATCTATATACATGACTGAAACAGGAACCAACTTGAAGATTAAGACTATCTCCTAGTCCTCCAAGGTTACTCTGGTCAAAAGTAGTGCACTATGTAGGGAATAGGGTTCCAATTGGGATTCAGAACGGAGATCCCGCCCGTCGATCACAGTGCCGGCTATCTCACCATCTTTCATTTAGAAATACACCGGGACCTGTTAGATGGAGGGAGATGATTATCCTGTCTGTCTGTCTGTACCTGCATGCTAGTTCTCTTCTGTTTCCTCCCAGCATATCAGCCTGCTGTGTTTTAATGCCATCAAACTGCCTAATTTCCTTGACACTATTCCCTATAAAGTGGGTTTCCTGATAGGTGTACTGTACCATATAGGGAGCAATGTGCTATTTGAGATCCGTTTCTGTGTTGGTGATGAAGGAGAGGTGAAACGACTTGAGGTTTTCATCGTATTGCTTTCACCTACTGAGACCTTTCATGGCGCGTGTGTCATATTATTGTTGGTGCTACAGAGGGAATGACAGCAGCTAATAGCATATAGCTAACCTCCGTCCAATCCCTCCATCCCTCCCTCCATCCCTCCCTCCATCACTCTGCCAATCCCTCCATCCCTCCCTCCATCCCTCCCTCCATCACTCTGCCCATCCCTCCATCCCTCCATCCATCCCTCCATCCCTCCATCCATCCCTCCCTCCATCACTCTGCCCATCCCTCCATTCCTCCCTCCATCCCTCCATCCCTCCATCTATCCGTCCGTCACGCCATCTATCTCCAGGAAGAGCACTTCCACTTATTGTTTTCTATGTTGTGCCAGATATTGTCTGAGAAATCAACTGCTTAGATTGAGCTATTATTGGGTTGATTTGAAAGAGAGATCAATTACTGTCTGTAGCTTGTAGAGGAAAGAGCAAAAGGCATTTGTTTTTTGAGAGGTGACAACGGCAAGGTCATAGCAAACCCTTAACCCTTACATGTCAGCTTTTCAATCTATCTATAGTAGTACTAAAACCTTAACCCTTACCTGTCAGCCTGTTTATCTGTCTATAGTAGTACTAAAACCTTAACCCTTACCTGTCAGCTTTTCAATCTATCTATAGTAGTACTAAAACCTTAACCCTTACCTGTCAGCCTGTTTATCTGTCTATAGTAGTACTAAAACCTTAACCTTTTATCCATTTACAAGGCTTTTAAAAACCTCTGCCAGGGCCAAGTACCAGACGGTATGATCTTTCTGAAGGCTACTCTTATTAGTGAATAATCCCCCATCGAGTTCTAGAGAGGGAGGAAAGCTGCTTACTGCTTACTGCACCCAGGGCCCCATAACTTACTGTACCTAGGGCCCCATAACTTACTGTACCTAGTGCCCCATAACTTACTGTACCTAGGGCCCCATAACTTACTGTACCTAGGGCCCCAGAACTTACTGTACCTAGGGCCCCAGAACTTACTGTACCTAGGGCCCCAGAACTTACTGTACCTAGGGCCCTAGAACTTACTGCACCTAGGGCCCCAGAACTTACTGCACCTAGGGCCCCAGAACTTACTGTACCTAGGGCCCCAGAACTTACTGTACCTAGGGCCCCAGAACTTACTGTACCTAGTGCCCCATAACTTACTGTACCTAGTGCCCCATAACTTACTGTACCTAGTGCCCCATAACTTACTGTACCTAGGGCCCCAGAACTTACTGTACCTAGGGCCCCAGAACCTACTGCACCTAGGGCCCCAGAACTTACTGCACCTAGGGCCCCAGAACTTACTATACCTAGGGCCCCAGAACTTACTATACCTAGGGCCCCAGAACTTACTGCACCCAGGGCCCCAGAACTTACTGTACCTAGGGCCCCTGAACTTACTGTACCTAGGGCCCCAGAACTTACTGTACCTAGGGCCCCTGAACTTACTGTACCTAGGGCCCCTGGACTTACTGTACCTAGGGCCCCAGAACTTACTGTACCTAGGGCCCCAGAACTTACTGCACCTAGTGCCCCAGAACGTACTGTACCTAGGGCCCCATAACTTACTGTACCTAGGGCCCCAGAACTTACTGCACCTAGGGTCCCATAACTTACTGCACCTAGGGCCCCATAACTTACTGCACCTAGGGCCCCAGAACTTACTGCACCTAGGGCCCCAGAACGTACTGCACCTAGGGCCCCATAACTTACTGCACCTAGGGCCCCATAACTTACTGCTTCCTGTACCTAGGGTTCCAGAACTTACTGCACCTAGGGCCCCAGAACTTACTGCACCTAGGGCCCCATAATTACTGCACCTAGGGCCCCAGAACTTACTGCTTCCTGTACCTAGGGCCCCAGAACTTACTGCTTCTTGTACCTAGGGTTCCAGAACTTACTGCACATAGGGCCCCATAACTTACTGCTTCCTGTACATAGGGCCCCAGAACTTACTGCAAATAGTGCCCCAGAATGTACTGTTTCCTGTACCTAGGGCCCCAGAACTTACTGTACCTAGGGCCCCAGAACTTACTGCCTTCTGAACCTAGGGCCCCAGACTTCCTGCTTCCTGCACATAGGGCCCCAGAACGTACTGTTTCCTGTACATATTGCCCCATAAATTACTGCTTCCTGTACATAGGGCTCCAGAACCTCCTGCTTCCTGCACATAGGGCCCCAGAACGTACTGTTTCCTGTACATATGGCCCCATAAATTACTGCTTCCTGTACATAGGGCCCCAGAACCTCCTGCTTCCTGCACATAGGGCCCCATAACATACTGTTTCCTGTACATATGGCCCCATAAATTACTGCTTCCTGTACATAGGGCCCCAGAACGTACTGCTTCCTGTACCTAGGGCTCCATAACATACTGCTTCATGTACCTAGGGCCCCATAACCTACTGCTTCCTGTACCTAGGGCCTCAGAACTTACTCTGCCCTGTACCTAGGGCCCCAGAACCTACTGTTTCCTGTACCTAGGGCCCCATAACTTACTGCTCCCTGTACCTAGGGCCTCAGAACTTACTGTGCCCTGTACCTAGGGCCCCAGAACTTGCTGTTCCCTGTACCTAGGGCCCCAGAACTTACTGTTCCCTGTACCTAGGGCCCCAGAAAAAAATATATAGTTATGAAAATGTGTTTTATACCAGGTGAAATTGACTCAACATAGAAAGTGTGTTGAGATCCACAAACTAGTGTTATGACAACAATACTCTATTATAGTTGACCATAATTGGTGACACAAACAAGAGTGGATGTTAAGAATGTCATTGTTCAAACTGCTGTAGTACCACACTGTTTATGTAAATTCGTTTCCCTTACTCGTTTCCCTTACTAAGACAATATCACATTTTACAAAGTGCTGTGTAGCCCAAAGTGCTTCAATGGGAAGTACTTCCATCCGCCTGAATCAATTGTCTTGAAACGTTTTATACGTGTCTGCGTCAATACCTCATCCTTTCCTCAGCTCCAGTTATTGATCAGAATGGAGCCAATACCTCATCCGTTCCTCAGCTCCAGTTATTGATCAGCATGGAGCCAATACCTCATCCGTTCCTCAGCTCCAGTTATTGATCAGAATGGAGCCAATACCTCAACCGTTCCTCAGCTCCAGTTATTGATCAGAATGGAGCCAATACCTCAACCGTTCCTCAGCTCCAGTTATTGATCAGAATGTAGCCAATACCTCATCCGTTCCTCAGCTCCAGTTATTGATCAGAATGGAGCCAATACCTCAACCGTTCCTCAGCTCCAGTTATTGATCAGAATGGAGCCAATACCCCATCCATTCCTCAGCTCCAGTTATTGATCAGAATGGAGCCAATACCTCATCCGTTCCTCAGCTCCAGTTATTGATCAGAATGGAGCCAATACCTCATCCGTTCCTCAGCTCCAGTTATTGATCAGAATGGAGCCAATACCTCATCCGTTCCTCAGCTCCAGTTATTGATCAGAATGGAGCCGATACCTCAACCATTCCTCAGCTCCAGTTATTGATCAGAATGGAGCCGAGCTATAGCTAGCTTTACTGAAACAGAGTGTGGTGATTCACCACTGTCCTCAGAGTGTCTCACTGTGTGGTGATTCACCACTGTCCTCAGAGACTCACACTGTGTGTTGATTCACCACTGTCCTCAGAGAGTCTCACTGTGTGGTGATTCACCACTGTCCTCAGAGACTCACACTGTGAGGTGATTCACCGCTGTCCTCAGAGACTCTCACTGAGTGGTGATTCACCACTGTCCTCAGAGACTCACACTGTGAGGTGATTCACCACTGTCCCCAGAGAGTCTCACTGTGAGGTGATTCACAAAAAATATTTTGCATCTTCAAAGTGGTAGGCATGTTGTGTAAATCAAATGATACACATCCCCCAAAAAAATCAATTTTAATTCCAGGTTATAAGTCAACAAAATAGGAAAAATTCCAAGGGTGGTGAATACTTCGCAAGCCACCTTATTCTATTGTTTTTGCGTTTAAGTTGAAACGTTTGAATGAAATATAGGCCTACTGTCACGTGTGCTCCCTCTAGGTCACCAGGCTGCTTGTTTATGGCGCATCTGTCACCAGCGTTACGCACACCTGTCACCAGCATTACGCACACCTGTCACCAGCGTTACGCACACCTGTCACCAGCATTACGCACACCTGTCACCAGCATTACACACACCTGTCACCAGCATTACGCACACCTGTCACCAGCGTTACGCACACCTGTCACCAGCGTTACGCACACCTGTCACCAGCATTACGCACACCTGTCACCAGCGTTACGCACACCTGTCACCAGCATTACGCACACCTGTCACCAGCATTACGCACACCTGTCACCAGCATTACGCACACCTGTCACCAGCATTACGCACACCTGTCACCAGCATTACGCACACCTGTCACCAGCGTTACGCACACCTGTCACCAGCATTACGCACACCTGTCACCAGCGTTACACACACCTGTCACCAGCGTTACGCACACCTGTCACCAGCGTTACGCACACCTGTCACCAGCATTACGCACACCTGTCACCAGCGTTACACACACCTGTCACCAGCATTACGCACACCTGTCACCAGCATTACGCACACCTGTCACCAGCATTACACACACCTGTCACCAGCACTACGCACACCTGTCACCAGCATTACGCACACCTGTCACCAGCATTACGCACACCTGTCACCAGCATTACGTGCACCTGTCACCAGCATTACACACACCTGTCACCAGCATTACACACACCTGTCACCAGCATTACGCACACCTGTCACCAGCATTACGCACACCTGTCACCAGCATTACGCACACCTGTCACCAGCATTACGCACACCTGTCACCAGCATTACGCACACCTGTCACCAGCATTACACACACCTGTCACCAGCATTACGCACACCTGTCACCAGCATTACGCACACCTGTCACCAGCATTACGCGCACCTGTCACCAGCATTACACACACCTGTCACCAGCATTACACACACCTGTC